>NW_023396835.1:2742125-2987125 GCF_011125445.2 Fundulus heteroclitus | reverse complement strand
TGGCAGGTTGGGGTTTGAGGGTTTTGGCTCTGAGGTAAGAGACTGAAACTATTTGGACACATTGAGGGAAAACTCTCCGATGCCCAGGAAAACACAAATCGTCTCTCTGCAACTTGATTGCTTTGGCAGAAAAGCTGTTGAACCGGATATTTCCGTCCCAGATGCGTGTGTCTGCACAGCGTGAGGCTGCAGAACCACATGAATATTCATCACCCTAAAAAAAAAACGAAATAAAAGACAATAAAAACAGCCACAGGTGATGAGTCCACCTCATTCGTGTCGCTGCACGCCAAAGAAAAAGCTTCCTCCTCAATTCAATTACATCCGCCAGCTGCAATGTGAAGAAGAGGAGGAAGAGGAGGAGGAAGCAGTGACCCAGACTGTGGCTGGCGGTGAAGCTGAGTGTGGATCTCAGGGGGGCAACAGAGCACCGGAGCAGCTGTGTTCACCAGGAATCCTGCAACGCCGTGGAGAGGGGAGCTCATTCCCACAAGCAGATTAAGCCTTATACCCTTTTTCAAAGATTTAATTTAACGTGCAACAACAAAAACAACAGCAGAGGTTGATTTTTAAATGAAAGGTTTGAGTTGAGTTTGTGCCGGACAGGAGGTGAGAGTTCAGAAAACCAAAGTTTGACAGCTTAAAAGTGCAGACCTGCTATGAAAATCAAGAACCAATGGAACCGTTTTTTTTTTCTGCTACTTTCCCATTATGGAGTCTTTGAATAATAAACAGAAGCCAGTCGGCTCCAGTCGTGAAGCCCAGAGGCCACCAGCATGTGAATGAGGGCGTTGCTGGATTAGGCCGTGTGTTATCTTTGACTGGATAAATAAAGCTGCAGGTTGAAGCGAAGCCTTTCAGAGGGATGGCAGCGCCAGCGCTTAGATAACATCAGCTGGGGGGGTTTAGTTTTACCAACACCGCTGCTGCCCAATGTCTCTGACCACAAATTACCATAATTCCTGCAGATTAGTCCCTCACACACTGAGAATAAGCCACTGGTTGTGTAAAGCCATCAAACAGAATCGGACTTTCACACAGATTGCTGCTGGCTTCTCCTGAAAGGGAACCAAAGCAGCTAAAGGCAGAACGTGCCAGAGCATCGTTTTCAACCCCAATCATCTGAATCAGGTTTGCTAAAGCAGGAAGCATCTGACTCGGGACTCACAACGACCACGGTGCGGGTCACGGTCCTGATCCAGTTCCGGTTTACCACAAACCCCGACTCACACTGTTCCTAGGGAAACAGCGGCCAGCTGTGGCTCCAGATGTGGAAAAGTAGGTTCATGTGGTCCTATCTGCTGCTGTCAGCTCATAAATTATTAAAAATCAGCCACAAATTTCATAATTTAGAGCAAAATTCGTCATCCGTGAGCTTAAATATCCAACAACTATAACTAAAACCACGGTAATTCCTGTGATTCCTCGTGTGTCTGTGTTGCCGTTTTGTTCACGCTAGTCAAGTTAGAGTAAGATGGTGATTTTATTCTGAAATTCACCAGAACTTTATTCTGTCTATCGCCCAGCGTTTCCAGTTCGGCTCGTGAATTTCCCTAGCTTGATCCGTCCGTCTGTCATTGTTTCCGGCGTCTGTAAATCCTTATCAGACGTTCGTTTGTCTCATCCACTTCCCAAAAAGCCAACTTTCTCAAGTAAATTCACCAATGGTTGCCTTCTCCCCCTGACTCTCCGCAAACGCCGAAATATCACAATATCAAGCATAACTTCCTGAATGTTACGGGCGCCGCTGTTTTGTTTTTGCTGCTTCCGCCTTCAATCCCAGAGAGCGATAGTACCACAGATCGCCACTAGGAGGCGAGGAGCAACCAAGGAACCGAAATAAGCTTGGTGTGTAAACGGGTCGGCTTGTCTTGGATAACTGATCCAAGCTCGGACTGGTCTCAGCATGGCTCGGTTAAAAAAGTGTAGTGTAAACGGGCCTAGTATCTGCACCGTACCCAGTGTGAGCCCGGAAAAAAACGTGCAAGGTAGTGTGCTTTGAGGACCAGAGTTGAAAAACACTGTGCCAGAGGGCTTGGTGGGAATCAGAGGAGGACGCTCCGCCCCTCCAGGACTCTTGAAGCCTTTTCAAAGCTTCCGGTTATTAAATAATCTGGCATCAGGCATCTTCTATGGAGCAGCAGCTTACAGCTGAGAGGAAGTAGTTAGATAGGTTCATCAGGAAGGCCGTCTCTGCTCTAAAATGCTCCCTGGATCCAGAGCAGGTGGTGGGAGAGCGAAGGGAAAAAATGACATCGCTGTTGGACAGCGTCTCCCACCCCATGTATGAAGCTGCTGCAGAGCTGCAGAGCTCCTTCATTGACAGACTGCTGGATGCACAAAGGAGCGCCATCACAGATCCTTCCTCCCAGCAGCCGTTAGACTTTATAACCATCACTGCTCACAACAAACAAACCATTCCTGCTGGTTTTTGCACATTTTTTTTTTCTGGTTCATTCTTGTAAATAGTCTTTAGGTGTCGTTTATGCACGTACAACAGCGGTCTAAAAAAGCTGAAATCTTTAAGGGCCGGTATCCTGCACTACATGTGTCCCTTGCCCTACACGCCTGAAGGCTAAACCACCTCACTAGTGCGCAGCCAAGCTCTGCAGAGCTCTGCTGATGAGCTCATAGTGGAGGTAGGTGTGCTGAAGACAGGAAAGAAGGTGGGGAAGTTTTATGTCTACCCGTGAAACAGGGAACAGATTATGTGTTTGTGGCAGACTTAACAGGTTCCTACCACTGATCTCTATTATACACTGGAGTGCTGATTTTGCCGAAAAACTGAAGTCACTGGCCGCCATCTTGCTACTCCCTACTCTCACAGAATCCAATAGGATTTGGTTGCAACAACAAGCAGTTTTCTGGCTGAGTGAAAACGTTTCACATGTAATTCTACAGTCAGTGGATGTACTAACACTATCAACTACTAGGAAATTAAGCGCTGAAATATTTTACATGTTATTCATATTAAATATATATATATGTATATATAAGTATGTGTATATGTATATATGTATATATGTATACATATATGTAAATATATGTTTTTGTATATTGTTATTTATATATTTATAAATGTTTTATATATATATATATATATATATATATATATATATATATATATATATATACAAATAAATAAAATGCTAAATATTTCAGCACATGACTTTCTCAGTACTTGATAGTTTTAGAACATAACATAAAAGTATATGGCATTTGACATTTTACAAGTTTTAAGCCCCCCTGAACATGAGAAAATCCTCGTTATTTGATGCTGTAGCGCACATATTCCCTAGTTACTGGGGGAAAATAGGGAGTACCAATATGGCGGCTGGTGGCTTCACAGCAACTCGCTCTAGCAGCGGGCGATTAGCACTCCAGTGTATTATATAGCTCAGTGGTTCCTACAAATTCCCCTGGGTTTTGCAGACTTGTAATGTCTATGGGATTCGTAAGTCAGAGTTGAGAAAACTATCCCTAAAAAAGCTGACAAAATAAAAAAAGACCCTCAAAATGCCTGAAGAATGAATGCAGACCGCTCTAAAAACGTACAGTTTATATATATATACTCCAAAAGCTCAGCACAGTGGTGCACTAGAAATGCTGCCGCTCTCCAAGCCTAGATCTAGCGTCACGAGGACGGTCTACGGCAGATAAGATACTGACTGCTCAAAATCACTCCACAAATCCAGGCAGAGACAAAACAAACTAAACCCTTTGAATATATGATATGTTTCGTGATTTTATCGAGCAGACATGAAATTAAAGCGATTTCCTGAAACGCAGAGCCCAGAGTCACAGTTAAGTGATTTTAGAAGGATGGGAGGAGCCAGACGCTGAAAAAACTCGAGCTGACAGTCGGTGAGGGACGGCGTTTCTTTCCAAAAGCAGCACAGCTGTCTCCTGCCTGGCACGGCGGGAGCAGCGGAGGCATTTCCATCCATGCGCTGAACCAGAGTCAGCTGCAGTGCTGCTTGGCAAGGCACTCGCATTCCCCCGTCAGCGCTCCACCCAGCATCCCAGAGCGCTCTGACAGGGAGGAAATACCACGGTGTGCTGCTGCAACAATGTGGCTTCAATCTGAGACGAGCTGCTGAGCACATTTAGCTTTTCAGGCAAACGTTAGACTGCATGAACCGGACATCTCTACTTTTATTCCCCCATTTTCTACCCATGCAGCCCTATTCACCAGATGAATTTCTATAATGCCTTCTCACGAAGCTCTAGGAGTGTGAGAATGCAGAAAGTCCTTCACTCTCACAAGCAGGAAGCTCTAACCTGAGCTGAGAGGCTGTTCAGGAGCACAGAAGATTAAAACCATAACCGTTGGCTCTGAGTCGGTCTACGTTGAATGATTGGGTGAGACGACGTCCCGCCGAACTTATTATATTCCTCCGTGAAGGTTTCAGTTTTTCTTCTGCTCCCTGCAGGATCTGGTGGTGGAGTTTTCCTTCAGCCTCAAGCATTAAGAAGACAATAAGCAGCGACAAATAGGAGACGGCAGCTCTCCAGCTAGGCAGGTCAACCGTCGGCGTCTGACGCTTTAAAACATCGTTGTGTGAAGTTCAGAGAGGACTGGACCTGGTTTGGCAGCGGAAATGCGTAATTTAAGGGTGTAACTGCTAAAAGCAGCCAGATTAAAACCGCAGCAAGTGGGCGGGAAACGCCACAAAACATATCATTTACACAGATTTGTGTTAAAATGATGACTACCGGCTTTCTAAGTAGTGACAAGGAAGGAAGGAATCCGCAGAGACGCGGCTCCACAAAAACCAAACGTTTATCTCAGTTCTCCGATGAGGCGAGACGTCAGGAAGGAATCTCGATATTTTCTGAGGAGTAAAGAGCTTTAAATTACCTGCAGGCAAGGAAAGAAGACCGTCTTTTATGTGTTACTGAATAAAAACAATCCGATCTTTTGTAGGTTCTACAATATTCTCAATCTGATCACACAACATATCCATGCTTTCACGCTTATTAAAGAATGAAAAGGCCCAAATGGAAAATATGCGGGTGAAAAACTATGCGCACCCTCTGATTTCTAAACTCCCTGCGGAGGAATTTTGTCCCATTGTTCTTTCCATCCTTGCTTCAGTCCGCTGCGGTTTGCAGATATTTGTTTCTCCACAGCTCTTCTAAGACGTTACCACGTCCCATCAGCCGAATGTCTGAACTCATTGCAACACCTCGATGCTTTTCATCTGCAGCCATTCTGCTGTAGCTTCGCTGCTGCGTTCGGACTCATTGTCCCGCTGAAGACCCAGATTGGACCGGACCTTAGCTGCTGGGCGGATGGACCCAGATTTGACGGGTGATTCAGTGACTGCAACACAAGCCCGCATCGTCAGCTTCTCCACCGCCGTGCTAGACAGTGTCTACATGAGTCTACATTTTCTGCAAACTCTGCATTATAACCAAACGTCTCTTCTTCATCCTCATCTGTACAAAGGATGTTATTGCAGACGTCTTGGGAACCTTAGACTACGTTCACACTGCAGGTCTTTATGCTCAATTCCGATTTTTTTGTGAAATCAGATTTTTTTTTTTGCGTGTCCGTTCACATTTCCAAATATATGCGACTTGTATGTGATCTCCTGTGTGAACTGAATGCGTTCAACCTAAGTGTCCCGCATGCGCACTCGAGGACGCGATGACGTCACACGTAGCAAGCGTCCTCAGTGTTTGCGGAAGTAAACATGGATTATAATGCTGGTGCGCATTTTGCGGTCATTAATTTATTTTCTAACCGGAGCTTTCCCTCCATTGACTGCTCTCCTCATTGTAGTCCGCTATGGGTGTCGTCTTTCTTCGCGCTTCTGCATAGCAGGACGCAGAATAGTGACGTTTGTCGAGTATCGGTGACGTACAGGTCGGATAAATGCGACCCGGCCGTACAGACACAGGTCGCATTTGAAAAGATCAGATACGTATCGGATTCAGGACCACATATCCAGGCGGCCTGGGTCGCATTTGAAAAAATCCGATCTGTGTTGTTCAGACTGTCATAAAAAGATCAGATACAGGTCGCATATAGGCAAAAAAAATCGGAATAGGGTCACTTCAGGCTGCAGTGTAAACGTAGCCTTAGTCATGCCGCCATATTTCCTCTAGAGAGCAGAGGTTTCCGGCCGTACCGTGCTTGATCAGTCTCTTTCTAACCGTGCTGTGAAGAACGTTAACATTTAACATGCTAACTGATGCCTGTGCAGCCTGAAGTGGAGCTCCACCTAAGATGGAGGCTTTGGGTTTTTCTGTAATCGCTCTGAACCCTCCGGGGTCTTGGGTTGAATTTGCTTGCGAGTCTGAACCTTGAATGTTTTTGGGTGTTTTTTTCACTTGTGGGTTCTCCGGAAAAAGGATGGACTTGTGATAATCTGCAAATGTCCACATAGCCATTCCCAGAATTGCAGCAACGGTTGCTTCTCTAAGGTCTTGGCTGGTGTCTTCAGACAGATTCAGATTCAGACATACTTTAATGATCCCAGGGGGACTACCACCCTGGTGTGGTAGTAAAACAAACCTGTGTGCCTCAGAGCAGGTGGCAAAACCTGGCTTTCCCAGAGGAAACCACAAAGACGCCGATCAGCTGATCAACGCATGCCTGCCGCCTTCCCTCAGAAAGCAGGAAGGGTGTACTGACTTTTTTCACATCCCACTCCTCCGTTCTGGCTTTATCTTTCACAGGGACAGCATAAAACCCGTTTTGTAAACTTGCGGCTATCTCCTGAAACGCAAACGGCCACGACTGATGTGGGGGTGCGCTTTCTTTGTGCACTGCTACTATAAATAAATCCTCTAAGGCGCTATGCAGCGGGCGCTGTGGATGGCGATGGGATGCCTCGCAGTAATTCAGCTGAAATAACATCTGAAGCTGGACGTCATCCTGCAGCCGTGAAATTCCAGAGCCTGAATGTGAGCTTGGTCGTGTTCTGGTCCCGGAGGCCCCAGACTCCCAACAAACAGCTGCACAGCTGGTGCTCAAACCCGTTCAGGAGCTCGGCCCGCCTCCAAAAACAGAAAAAAAAAAAAACACCGATGCACGTTTAGTTTTGGAATATGCTATCCGCCTCTGCTAGCTTTAGACGGTCCCAACTGTACAGATTGGGTTTCAGCAGCATCTGCGGCCGCCACATGTGCGTATCTGACATGGCTAATACAGCTAATCCTCCCGCGCGCACACACTGGGTGGCTGTGTGTGCAGCTCTGGGCAGCAGTCAACCACACAGATCCCAGTCTGACCCGCTAACAGAGCAGCTGGAGGCTCATCTGCCACAAACACTCAGATTAGGCAGCAGCTTTAAACCGGACAGCTTCTGCAGGTGGGATCTCAGGGGGGGAGTCTGCATGTTGGAAAAAAATGCTAAAACATTCTTCTGATATGTTTTTTTTTTTTAGGTATACTACAGTACAATGGCTCGTGTAAATAGTTTGACCAAATGCATTAAACATTAGCTCTGTGCACTATTACATAGCACCAAAACCCAGCTCCCTCTCTGGTGCAGACCATCATGATTATCCAGCTTTATTTTTTTTTAAAAACACACAGAGAATATAATATCCTTGTAAGGTTAGAATGTATTTTTGTCTGTTTTGCATTATTTTTATCCCTCAGAATGGTGGCATGGCAGCTGATGTAACATTAACAGCACCAATGAAACACATTTACTTTGGAAAAGGGGAAAATTTAAAAAGTGTCGCAAAAAAAAATAATTAAATGAATTTCCGTTAAGCTGCAAATGATTTTTAGACCAATTAATACGTCTTGAGACACATTTTGGTGTTTAATGTATAATCTTTCTTTATAAGAAGTAAACTGAAAAGTTTAGAATAAAGATAATAAATAGAAAACCAGAGTTATGTCCATTGTTATATAGTTTTTGTCTTTACTGTCACCCCTCCATCCTCTACAGCCTCTCTGAGTCACAGTGTTTAAAGCAGAACCAAAAAAAAACAAAGTAAACATGGAGAGCCCAGTATTTTTTTTGTGTTTCAATTGCAGTTAAATCCTCAGCTTTTGCATTTGAAGCACAAACATGACAAAGTTCACAAAACATTAGAGAAATCAAATGTTTTGAAGTCAAACAGTGACTGTTTACATCTCCTAACTCCTGGAAAGTTTAAAAAACATCTCAAGTCTAAACCAGCAGAAACCAAACGCCATGGGGGAAAATATTCTGATTTAAAACTGGAAATGTGAAGCAACCTCTGACTCCGAACCCTAGAGACCCAAAACTGCTACAGGAAGAAAAAATATCCGCATACTTTGTTGACCACAGTGGAAAATATGACCACAAATGTGACAACATCTTAGAATTGATCTGAAAGCGCCCGATTTCTTTTTTGTTTTAATGTAAATATATTATACGGAATTTATCTGAGCTGAAATTGACCTTAGTTTAATATTTAAATGCAGGATTGTTTTCAAGGTAGCAACAGGAAAAGCCTCATTATTTAATAAATCCAGTGAAAGTAGACGACGCCTCCAGAGTGATGCGGTAACTTTGAGCCATAATCCCTCCTGGGCTGTAAAATGTGGTGAGGAGAACTGAAATGAACCCTGAAGCCGAACACGATTTGCCTCCCAGCGAAACATTTTCCCATCCAAGCAGCAGCAGACAGTTTGTCTCCTCCTCGCCGCTCATTTACATTTAGATGAGCCCATTAAGATCCATAAACCACTGATTCCACCACCATCCACCTCCTAACAACATTTCCAACACCTCCTAATTCAGCCCAAAAAAAATGTAAATTAATAAAGGTCCAGAGAGGTGATTTAGTAATATGGAGGGGACGGTCGGGGGTTCTCAATGAAGAAATCTCTTATTTTATTCTTTCCTGTTTTCCATTTCCTTTTTGAAGATTCAACCTCTGCCTCAATCTCATTTTGGTTGTGTGTGCCGGTGTGATTGTGGTCAAACAAATGAATAGTGAGCAGGAAAACAAGATATTAGTCACAGAAAACGCTGATTTTTCCCAGCCTTCCACACGGACAGAGCACGCAGTAAAAAACACTATCCTGTGCATCCAAAACACTTTTCTGTCATACGGTGACATAAACAAGCAATTCTGAGGAGGATTTGCTAAAATAGAATAAGGAGGATACCATTGATTGAGTCAATTATGTGAAGTTAGATGTCACAGAGTCATTTTAGCAAATTAGTGAAGCAGCTTCAGCACATTTCTGCAGATTGTGCTGCTGTCAAAGCAAAGGTTGCATCAGAAAAATGTAGTTTCTGAACTCCAAAACATGCAAAGATCCCAGAGAAGCAAAAAGGACTGGATAATATATAAAAAAAAAGCATATCGATAAAATAGAAATCATACCGATCAATATCGATAATTATCAAGAAATTCAAATCATATATTTAATTGCAGCCCTGGCCATTTTATACAGATGTTTAGTGACTTATTTTTAGATACAGAACACACAAACACTGAATTGAAACTCAACCCTTTATTCAACCAACTGTTTAACAAAACTACAAGTTTTTAAAAAAGAAAAAAGAACGCGTGCTCTCTGAACTTTTTGAAGGGGGCGGAGCTTGGTTCCTGGGTCTGCGTTGTGATTGGTTGGGAGGATGTAATGACTGTAATATTAACCTACATGATAGGCTAGAATTCAAAAGTAAGGAAAACTGTTCTATTTAACTTCTTATTTACCTTTTTTTTCTATCATCATAGATTTACGTCTATCTGTCCATATATATCGTTATTGAATTATCGTCCAGCCCTAGCCTGCATACAAGTTGTTTATGCTTCATATTAACATGATGAAATTATTAAAGCATGGTTTCAATGCAAGGAAATGTCAGTCAGACATTTTGGACATTGGTCATCAAAAACATCAAGGTAGGGGAGTTCAGCTGCTGTCAGCAAGACTTCAGGACGTCGAAGAGAGTCGTCCTGAGCAGGGAACTATAAAATCATGTTGCCACCAGCACTGAGCTTCTTCAGCAGTGGCAGCAGGATGGTGGGAGTAGATCTGCACGCACAGAAAGAGCAGAAAGAAGCCACTTCTTTCCAGGAAAAAACATGAGGGACTGACAGAAATTCTGCAGGAATCACAAGCATGGACGGCAGAAAGATGGATATTCTCAATGAAACCTCCTTGTGTAACAAAAATCTGAAACGTAAATGTTCCTTTAAGAACTGGCTTTAACAAATCATTCCCTGTTAACTCCTAATCAAACAAGTATAAGAAAGCCCCGAAAAACAAAGAGCCTGTCATCAAATCTACCAAACACCCTCTCAGTGTCACCGATACAGCAGTCGCTGTAAAAAATTAACGGACCAAAACTTAAGGATGAACAGTAACTAGAGATGCATCAACAACCAGCCAGAGGTCAGAATCTGCCAATCTGAATCTGAATGGTGATGAAATACTGTAAAACTAGATATGTTTCCCTATTGTTTTATTAAATGCATCAAACCTTTTCAGTCTATACACAAATCAAACCACAGCATGTACCTTAATGCACTCTTAAAGTTGAATAGCAATCAGAAAAAATGAAGCTCAATTTGCTCAAATGCACCAACAGGAACAATCTAATTCCTTAATCATCTAATTGATTGACAACTTCAACCTCTATCAAACAACATGCAGCAGATTTCCCCTTTTTATGTGTCATGATAGAATAAAAAAAATAGGAATAGGACAAAACTGTAATGAGCAGATCAGACCTGGAAGGAAACTGTAAGAAGCCTGCACTGCAAAAAGGAAACTAAAAATAAGTCAATTTTTCATGGAATTAGTGTATTTGTCCTTGATTTGAGCAGGTAAATAATATGATCTGCCAATGGAATGAGTATTTTTACCCCTAAAATAAGATAATTAGATATAATGCACTCGAAATAAGATGATGGAGATGAGTCGTTCCTATTTTAAGTGCAAAAAGCTTCTTCCATTGGCAGATCGTCTTATTTACCTGCTCAAATCAAGGACAAATACACTCATTTCAAGAAAATTTGACGTACTTTTAGTTCCCTTTTTGCAGCGTAGTCAGTTCATCTCTGAGTGCAGCAGCTCCAGTTAGTTCAGGACACCTGAAATGGTCCCATAAAAAGGCCAGAGGTGGATTTAACTGCTGGTGCTGATCAATGTGCGTGCTTGTTTCCAGACCTACGCTGCTCTATAAGGTGCTAAAATGAGAGACAGTGTTAAAAAAAAAAAAAATCAACTCGAGAGTTATCAGCAAAACACACATCTGGTTTATTTGCCATATTTGTGGAGAGAAGAGACGAAGAGGGGAGGAGAGGAAGAGTAGCTCAGATTTCATTACATTCTCTGCATGAGTAAAATGCCTGGGAGGCTCCAGGCTTTTTCCTCTCTCTGTGGGTCTGTTTTTGTTTCACTGCATCCCTTTTTCTTTTTTTTCCTTTTTGCTCTGTCATACACGAGAAAATCTATCTTTGTATCAAGAAAATTGATTCAACCCCCCAGGGAGGGCATGGGGCTGTCCCGGTTGGGAAGAGAAACACGTTCTGGAAAAAAGGGGACAAGAGCGTTGCTACATATTTTATGGTATACCAGTGCTGCGGTAGAAATAAAAAGAAAAGAAAAAATCATGCCAATAAACTTCAATAACCTGAACTGAATTTGTTGAGAGGGGGGAGGCGAGTGATGCAGCAAAATAACACAAGGACTCACACACCGTGACTCCCAGCGTTAACGTCGTGCCTCGAGGCTGCAGGTCCATTTCATGCTCAGGAGGGGGATAAAAAAAAAACGCGACAGATCGATTGAAGCAAGGGAGAGGGAGAAGAAAATAAAGAGAGGAGGCAGAGGGATAGAGAGCAGCAGCCATTTTTGTGATGAGTTCACCGCAGCAACATGTTCAAGGCTCATCTACCAAAAACCAACGCGACGACTGATGAGCCACATTCACAAACTGGTTCCATCTGGGGAGCAAAGAGAATCGGCACAGGCGGCCGCAGCCTAAGAGCCTCTCAGCGCCGCCGTCGCCACAGGATCAACAGGTGGCGGCTTGACTCTCCGTCAGTCTGACATTTCAGTTTCGGTGACACACTCTGAAACAGCTTCTTTCGCAGCGTGTCGTGGCCTCGCACGACAGATGGACTTCAAGTTTCAAAGCTTGGACATCACAAACGTCACGTCACCGAACATTTGCAAAGAGAAAAGCAGAGCCAAAAAAAAACAAAAGTAAACATGGAGAGCCCAGTATTTTTTTGTGTTTCAATTGCAGTTAAATCCTCAGCTTTTGCGTTTGAAGCACAAACATGACAATGTTCACAAAACATTAGAGAAATCAAATGTTTTGAAGTCAAACAGTGACTGTTTACATCTCCTAACTCACAGCAGCATCGTTTCTTCAGCCCATAATCAGTCCTTATGCCTTTGGAACATGGAGTCACATGTTATGACAAACATAGCTCCTGATAAAGGCTGTTACACACGCCGCGAGAAGCGAGAAATTGGTTTTCGTTCCTACGTAATGTTGTTATCGCAGCCCTGCTTCTGGAGTTCCCGCTGCTTGTTGTGATCTGAGCAGAACGTTTTTTGTCTTTAAGGCGTCCGATAACGTCTGTGGGACTGGCCAAGATTGGGATGGCTGTGGTAAGAAAAGCGGGAATGGCTGAAAAATGTCTTCGTTCATCCATCTAACGCATCTGTCAAACCTTGCTTTGAAATATGGGACTGAAGTTAGCTTTAGCATATGCATTTAAATAGCCTACATAACTAAATTTCTAAAAGGTTACCTTTTGGTTTTGATGTAACTTCTAACGTTGGTAAACTATTATATCTGAAACCAAAGTCTCTCAAAGCTAAACTCTAAGTTAGCTTCTTACTTTACCGTGTACTTTTGCCTTCATTTTCAGCAAATGCTTTTAAAAACCCTCTCAGGCAAATGATAGCTTTATTATTTGCTCTGACTTTTAGTCTAAGGAAAAGCTTTTAATGGCATTGAATGCTCAAAATTGAAAGTTAGCTTCTAGCTGCAGCTTTAGCTTCTAGAGTCATCATTTGTTTTAAACAGGCCAGGCGGTTTAGGATAGCTATTAAATTAAAACTACCTGTAAGTTTAACTTGTTAGCATATTGTTTAATTTCAAGATTAATCATATTTTAAAGTAGTTACATGAAGTTACTGAAGCTAAATTTACCTTCAAGTTTAAGTTAGCTTCTAGCCTCATTATGCTCTTTAAGTCCTAGCTTAAGCTGCATTTAAATAGGCTATGAAGCTAAAGTTCAGTAAATTTCACTTTTTCTAGCTTAAGCCTCTAAGGCTAAAATTAGCTAAACTTAGCTACTACCATTTAGTCAGCTTTAACTTAATTATATCCCTCTAATAAATCTGCAGGAGGCAGGTTTGACTGCTCAAGATCACCACAGCTGGACAGGTCAATGTAGGGTGACCCAACATCCCCGATTTCCAGGGACAGTCCCCGTTTTGAACAACCTGTCCCCAGCAAAAGCTTCACCCGGAAATGTCCCATCTTTTCATGATGGAGGAAAAAGTTACACGCAGCAAGAACTAATTACACAGTCTAGGTGCTGTCAAGATGTAGTACAGGAGCTGAGCCCCCCACTGACAAAACATGCAGGAGGTATCCGCACTTTTCATTTGAGAAAACTGGTCGCCTTAACAAGGAGCAAATGTTGGCAAAATGTGGCCAAAAATGTCAACATACACTTATATGTACAAGCAGAAGATACACGATAACTGTAACTTAATCTTTAAGGCAAATGCTATTGATGAAGGATAACTTTAGTTAGCAAGTTCTCACACACTAAAACAATTTTCTTTAATCATACTTAAAGGAACTTGTATTAATAACATCCAAAACACAGCAAAAAATAACTATTGGTGCAGTAAATCTGATCTTTTCATGTGCTCCATGGTTTTTCTTTTTCTTTTTATGTTCATGTTTTATTTTTAGATTTAGCAAGAGCAATTATCTTGTTTACCAAAAACGCCTGAAGGCCAAACAACCAGCTGTGTGTCCAACTAGTGGTGAGACAAACAAGAGAAAATCTTCTGATTTCATACTTCTAAACAAAATATCTACCTATCTATCTATCTATCTATCTATCTATCTATCTATCTATCTATCTATCTATCTATCTATCTATCTATCTATCTATCTATCCATCTATCTATTGTGTATTGCTGCTAACTCCTAAAAACTAATTTGCATTACAGTTTGATAAAACACATAAACTTGCACCTGGTGTAACGGGCCTCTAAAGGTTTATTTATTTAGCCCACAGGCAATGTGACGGGAAACGCCCACAACTCCAATTTACCTGGAAAATCCAGTTCAGACTCCAAACTAAGTGCTTCAGTTTCAGTTCAATGAAGCGTAGAAAGAGGAACAACTTGGTGAAACTGTAGAATAACAATGTAAACACTAACTACAATGTAGGACTTACCATTATCAGCATACAGCGCCTAAATATACATTATTTAGGATGTATATTTAGGATATTTGAAAGCAGTTGCCTGAACACCTTTAAGCGTTCTTTAAACTCAAAATTTAAACTTAGTTTTCTACAGTGAAGCCTAACATTATTCAGAGTTACATTCAAAGTAATCTTTTGATTTTATCAACATGTTTCTCCTGACTGGAAGGAATTCACGTTTTGAAGCAGCTCAGCCTGAGCCCCCACTTCAATCTGACAGAGAATCTGTGGAGGGAGCTAAAAATTAGGGTGATGGCAGGGAGTCCTTCCAGCCTGGAAGACTTGGAGCTCAACACCAAAGATAAATGGTCAAAATAACAGTGGAAACATGCACAATGCTTGCCATAAGAGGGTCAATTGATTCCTCTAATGCCAAAAAAACATCCCTTGATTATTCAGAAGGGTGTAAATATATTTTACTATACTTAAAAATTTTTCAATGCGTACCGTTTTACATTGTTTTATCATCTTTTGAGAGCTACCCATCTAATTTTATGGCAGAAACTGACTTGTTTGTTGGATGCAAATAACTGTAAATCTTCCAGAGTTATGAAACATTTTCTCCTTAAATGAATCTTTGATTTTATTATTAAAACTGAATAAAAACTGATTCATAACAAAAAAGACTTATATTACAAAATTGAATTAAAGTAAAGCAGAATATGGGATATATTTAAAATTAAACTAAGCTAAGAGTAACTTTCAAATAACATAAAAAATAAAATATGTCCAGTCCTTAGAAATTATCTCCACAGATGCTGCCATATTAAAGAGATTTCATTAACTTTGTAAAAAGCTAAGCTAACCTGAACCCTGAATAGACGGCTATGTGTGCCTTTAAAAACTAAAAGCACAAAAACCACTTAACTAAAACCAGTCATAGACATGTAGGATTCCTCATTGCTCCAGTCAGTTATTATACGACGTGATGAAACCCAATCAGAACGCTCTTCGGTTTTTGCTTACTCCCACTACTTTTTCTCCCTGCTTTTACGGGTAAAACATCTTCTGCGCTGCATTTCTGTACGATCTCAGCAGAGGGCGTGGTTGTTGTAGCTATTCTGGTAGCGTTGAAACCTGAACAGGTAGTCACCGTGTGAAAATAACCTTGCAGTGCAGCTTTTAATTGACGGTTAATGACTTTAATTAGTAAACCTGCTTTTAAAGCTTCTTCTTAGTAAAAATAAACAACGTTTTGTTCAAATTTAACAGAAAGAGTTGACAAAAGGTACAACATGTTTACATTGCGACACCCTGCCAGTGTAGTCGTATTGCATTGGGCTCAGCAGGTTTTGTGTCCCGTGATTTGAGGTTAAGATCAATGAGGACCCAGGTGTGTGTTTGTGTGTCAAAACAGGATGCTGGAAGAAGCCAAAGGGAACCGAGAAGCCAAACCAGTCAGGACGCAGACATCCTGAGGAGCTACAAACCCACGCACACACACACACTTGTGCACAGATGTGATGACATGTTAACACAGGGAAAAAGTGCTCATACGCACCATAAATCAGAGGAAAGGGAACCGACACTCAGACTGACCTCAGTCCTCCTCAGAGTCGCTCCACTGCAAAACTAAATGCTTGTAAAAGTGGTTCAACAATCAGAACTAAAGATCCCATAATCATGCAGGGAGAAAGACAATTTTATACTTCATGGCAAATAAACCCTTAACACCTTTTTTTCTGCACTCAATGCCCAATACCGATGGAAACCTTCAGAGTGTTTTTAAGATGATCCCAACTCATGAGTGACCAAAAAGTTGTTTAAAGTCCTAACATTTCTTTTTCTATTAGATTTGTGTTGTTTTTCTGCTGCTACACACTCAATGTAATGAGCATTTAAGGATGTTTTAAGCCCTGTTTTGTTCAGGGAGTGTGATTCTGTACGCTTAATTATGCGGCCAAAGAAAACTCACTGAATAAATGATGGAAATAAGTGTTTGTTTGGAGTCACAGTCTGACTGTTAACATATTTAATTAGTTGTTTTGAACGAATGCAAAATCAGTATGCGTGTTTTTTTTCTCTTTGCAAATGGATTTGGCTCTAAAATAAGGTGATGAAATTACTTAAAAGTGGCATTTTGTATTCAAATTCAATTCCATCTCCAGCGGTCATTGGGCGAG
The DNA here is from genome assembly GCF_011125445.2 of Fundulus heteroclitus. NCBI lineage: Eukaryota > Metazoa > Chordata > Actinopteri > Cyprinodontiformes > Fundulidae > Fundulus > Fundulus heteroclitus. The sequence goes on along the minus strand of NW_023396835.1, from coordinate 2,970,578 downwards.
AGGCAGGGATCGCCCTGGAACGCCGGTCGCGCATACAGACGAGAGCTGCAAAAGCTGAGTATTTAAAAAACCTGTTCTGTTAATAGCGTTTAATGAATGTCCACTTCAGCACGTCCAGCCTGGAACAACAACAAAAAAGAAAAAAACACGCCCAGCCCACTTTGCAGGATGTGAGGACTTGAGAGGCCGAGACAGAGAGGTCCCAGTCGAGCTGAAACAGAATCCATAAGCTGCACAAGAACAGCCTCCCTATCTGAACACTTCATCTGCAGCACAACTATCTAGATCCGCCCCAGGAGGCACGGCACCGTGCCTGGTGGTGTTCAGCATGTGAAACATCGTGTTCGAGTCCGGGCAGAACCGGGCGCCGTGGGAAAGGAGGGAGGGCGAAGTGACAAGACGGGAAGACGTACCTGCTTTCACATGAATTATAAGGCGCCTCGTATCAATCAGTCCTTGTCAGCTCGTAAATCCTGTTTGAAGATTTCCTGTCTGCGGCAGGAAGATCACTTTGGCTTTCAATATTGCTCTGAGATTAGCCGGTAGAGGTGACATTAGCCGGTAAGGAACACGCGTCATCAAGTTAAGTTCAGCTTTTATTGAGAAACATGTCCGCACAGGAAGTTTAATCTAAGTTTTATCTGTGGAGTCACTGCCCGAGCTGTTATATTTTATTGCTCCAAACCTAATTTCCCCTGCAGGAAAACAATAATATGGATTAAATTGTTCTGAACACCGCAGAAGTAAGACGAGGTTCTTGTTCCAGGGGCACGGTGACGAGGTTTGTTATTAGGGTCGCGCTGTCTGGCTGTATAACATAGGGAGCGCCAGGCGCTTGTGCCCTTTGCACACATCTGAAACTGGACCTGGAAGGATGTGACCTCCTCTGTAACACAGCGGATCGGTGTTCAGATCCTTGTGTCTATCGTTTCACAGCCAGAGTCAGAGGAGGGAAGGAAATCTGGAGTAAAGGTAAACCAGGTGGGGCAAAAAAAAAAAAACGAAGGACGCCGTCTCCATCAAGCTGCTGTAATCTCTGGATTATGTTACATCTATCCATTACACTCCAACAAACCTCTTCTGTTCTGCAACATGGGAACAGATGTTATTGTCTGCAAAGATTACGCGGCGCTCTGCAGCAGCTTGAGATTTAAAACCACGACAGGAAAAACTGCTTTTGAATACCCATAACAGCTGTTTACAGAACACACTACATAAACTAGCGTCAGGAAACCCTCACATCATCCATGTTTTGGTTTGGCTTTGAAAGGTGCGATGGATGTAGCCAAAGATTACGTCAGTGGGCAACTGGCAAAACCTGAATCTTGTCTGTTCTTAGCACTCGGTTTAAAGAAAAGTGTGCACAGTTTTAAATGCAAAATGACAGCAAAGAAAGCTCTGGGATGTGCCTTCCCCCAAGAACTCCAATAAAGATTCAAGTTGCCACCAGTGCAGAGCTTCCTCAACATTGCTGGATGCTTCTGCACAGACATAAAGGTGAAGACTTCTGGACAAAGGCGTTGTGGCAAGAAATGCAGAAAGAAAAAACATAAAGAAAGGGACAAAAAAACTGGATACAGGAAGTACAAAGAAAGACACCAGAGGACAGGCGGAGACTTTGATCAGGTCTTCTTGTGATTGTTTGGGACATTTCAAAAATTCTTTTCCACCGAGAGGAAAAGGTGAGGTCTACCACAAGGACTCGTTCAGAAACTGATGGTGTTTTGTATGTGATGTGTCAGAAATTCCCATTTCATGGCCGCAATTTCTGATTAAATAAGGATTTTAAATCCTTTAAATGTCAGTTAGACCAAATATGTTTTCTTTAACTTAATGCAAAAGGTAAAAGACACCAAAATGTTCCCTAGAAATGTCCGCTTGCTTTGTCTAACAGATTGAACGATTAATTAAGATGGTACAGATCTATTACAAACCCAAACCTTTTCCCTTTCAGACCTTCAAAACACAAGAACATCATTTGACTGAAGAAAAAGCCTCCCTTTTTAGTTTTAAATAGATAGATTACTTTGTTTTTGTGATATTTCAACCATATATGCCATTTTAGCAGCCTGCAAATGAACAGGTCAGTGGGCTATATCTGAATTACCAGAAAATAAATCCTTATTCTGAACGTTTTTTTACCTTCTATCAGCTGCAGCAGTGCGATATTCTTGATATAGCAAACCTCAGCCGGCAGACACCTCCTGCATTATGATGACGGGTTGCAGAAAGGACTCCAGGTAATAGCTGTAGTTAAATCTCTCCGTCCAAGCCCGAATGAAGCGGACCAACAGATATATTTCCACGTCAAGGTCAACCAGTACCAGCAGCCGCAGCAGCAGCAGCATTACAAACCCATCGTGAAGTTCAGCAGGGATGTAGCAACCGGATCAGATTTCAGACCTACGCAGCAAATAGGCCATGATAACTCTGCTGCTCTCAATAACAATTCTCTGAAGTATAAGTCGACTGATCTGTGTTGTCTCAATGCGCCTCAGCGTAATGTTGCCAACGGGAGATAAGGAAACCGGTGTGTTGTTGTTGGTGTAAACAAAGGGGCCAGACAAGAACCAGCGGGAAATCAAACTCACATAACACATAGTTTACCCTATATGGATCAAATATCAATAAATATGCGCTAACATACTCAAACTACACCTAGCTGTGTCTTGCCATGACTTGGCAACAAAAAGCACTTGTGAAAGTGTGAAGAGAAGGACCCGGTTTGATGGAACCGGCCAGATCTACAAAATCCTGCAGCATCCGCCACAACTGCTGATGGCGCTAACGACGGGTCCATGTGCAAAATAACAACCAAAAATATGTTTTAATTAGAGCATAAGGAGCCAGATATGTTGTAGTAAGCCCAGCATAAAATTAAATGCACTTTTCTCTTTCTGTGTAGAGCACTCAACGTACGTAACGTTTATATGTCATCTCTATAACATGTGCTGTGCTGGCATCTAACAAATTTGAGACAAAACCAGCAAAATATGCATTTATGAGAGGCCAACATGCATTTGAAAAAAAAAAGTCATAACTGTTTTAAATTGTGTCTCAAACACATCAGGATGAACTGTTACTCTGAACTCTGTCTCAGGGAAAAGCCCGTCAAACTGAATAACCTCGACTTGAGTAATTCAATGCAATCCAAATTTATTCATAGTGCACTTTAAATTACCAAAGGGACCATAGTGCTGCGCTAAATACATTAAAAACATTTAAAACATTAAAAAAAGCCATTGTAGGGAAACAAATATAAAATACAGGAATGGGATATAATTAAATTACATAAGCGGCCATGCAATAAAAGACTAATGATAAGACTAAAATAATAACATAAGCAGAAGTTAACATCAACTTCTAATCAACTAGTTCAACCCTAAAACTCAATTTTATGTAAAATGTAGCATCCAGATTACAACCTAAAATTATCTTTTGTATGTATTCTGATCTCATAGTATTTAAAAACGTTGCTAAAAATAAGTTAGCAAGTCAACATTCTAAGCTAACATTGTATGTGTTAGCTTCTCAAGCTAATAGCATGCTAACTCATGAAATTCACCACACACAAACAAACAAACACAAATAAACATAAAGCTAGTTGAAACAATAAACTTTCACAAACATTTAGAAGAATCTGTTATTTGAAATGTTTCTGTTCAACATCTTTCTACTTTTAAATTGGGCAGTTAATTTGTTCAAACCATTTTCTGTGTTTTTGGGGTGGACATTTTTGGGATACATGTTGATGCAGTTACCCAGAATTTTATAAAACAAGCAAAACATTTTAAAATTAAGAAATAAAATATTTAATACATCACACCAAGTATTTTGGATTGAATTGTAGAAATATACATTTTGACATAGCTCTTAAAAGTAAAGGAACCTTAATAATTGCGACAGGACAAGGGTTCCTGACCTGATCATACGGTATAAAACTTGGGATAGTCTGTATGGAATGGGATCCTAATCTGACTATACATTATATTGGATTTCATTAGACGGAGATTAATTGCTTTTGGACCAAATCGGATTCCATATAATTGAACCTGTTTGTCATGTAAACTTCTCTGTAGATGATGTTTGTTTTGAATTGGTACTCTCAATGAAATGATTTGAACTGAAATGAATGTATCTTTATAACTTGGTAAATGTGACGCACCAGTCTCTTACCATCTGAGCTTAATCATGTGCCATCTAGCTTAACAAATTTGTGAAAATCATGTATTGTGGGAGTGCAAACCAATGTGATCCCTAAGCTTTAAAGTTTATTTAGAGACTAGTCCAGGGGTCTGCAACCTGTGGCTCTTTACACCTTCAGCTTTGGCTCTTAAAAACTTAGACCAAAAATGCGGGGGGGTAAAAATTGGTCAACGTTTCTAAATGTAAAGGTCATTTAAAATTGCTCGCTTTAGGGTGTATTTAGTTCTGCAATATGTGCATAACATTTCCAGAAAGAAAGAAACTAACGGTGTGTAGAATATTTTACTATAGATGAATGAAGTATATTTTTGTCAATAGGTTGCTTTTTCATCATTTTGACGCCATTTGCTATAAAATGTCCAATTGAAGAAAATGCATTAAACCTAAATATAAAAATACTGTTGGTTAAATAATAAAAACTTGGTCTTTAATTTAAACCAAATAAACAAACCTCCCATAGTATACTATAAAAACAGGCTCTTGTTTCACAGAGATGTGTAACTTTTGTGGCGATAAACAAATTTTTTTAGCTGGATCGAGGGCAAAAATGGCTCTGGGGGTTGTTAAGGTTGCTGACGCCTTTTAGTTCAACTACTATTCACCTTTAAGTACATTTAAACATTGGTGGGAGATCACCAAGAGCTCTAACTCCAGGCTATCTCAGGGGGCCATTGGGTGAAAGGCGGGGTCCACCTTGGACAGGTCGCCATGCACACACACAGACACACCTAAGAGCAATTTAGAAAGATCAATTAACCTAACAGTTATGTTTTGGGCTGTGGGAGGAAGCTGGAGTACCCGGAGAAAACCCAGGCATGCACAGGGAGAACATGCAAACTCCCTGCAGAAAGACGACCCTAGATCTAATAAACGATGCTGTGGCTGCAGCTTATTGTAGGGCAGATAAAACACTCAGACAGGTAAAGAGGACAGGAGGGCAAGACTTTACCACAGAAGAAATAACCTCCCTCAACAAAGAGCAACATGTTCTCTCTCAAAGCTGATTGCACTCCGTCACACCAGACATGATTAGCACGAGAGCTCTGAAGCCGCCACAGATAACAACGCTTGCTTAGAAGTGGACGGCACAGAGCCTTCGCAGCCAAGAAGAGAGGAGAGGTAAGCCCACACAAGTAGTGCAAACTTTCCTCTCTTCTGCACCAAGAATAAAGAATAACGCTGCAATATTATTATCGTGACATCTCGTTAGCTGTCCAATGAGTTTGTGAAACCAACAAACTGCCTATAAACTTCAGTTGTGCTCTTTCAGCAGGGGGTCCAGGGCTTGATGTGGCTCAAGGAGCGTCTGCTATGCTGATAATGCAGCGTTCTGCTTACTACAGCCAAACACCGGCACGGACGCTGCCGTTATCAGACTGAGGGAGCAGCTGGGACCGTTTCCTCCGAAAAAAATAACCCCAGCTTCACTTCACCCTCCTGGGTCAGTGGACAGGATGTTTTAGCTTTTAGCTGAGATTTATTCTTGCAGAACTTCAGGCTGTGTTAAAGCAAATGCCATAAAATGTAGCCAGATTGTGTTTTTGGGAGGAATTGTACACTGCAAAAACAGAACTAGAAATAAGTAAAATGTTCTTAAAATTACTGTATCTGTCCTTGATTTGCCAATGGAATAAGATTTTTGCACTTAAAATAGAAACAATTCATCTCAACCATCTAATTTCAAGTGCAGGATGTCTAATTATCTTATTTTAGGGGTCAAAATACTCATTCCATTGGCAGATAGTCTTATTTACCTGCTCAAATCAAGTATAAATACACTAACTTTAGGAACATTTGACTTATTTTTAGATCCATTTTTGCAGTGTAACTTTTCCATTTCTTTTTTCTTCAAGTATTTTAGAGGTATTTTAAACTAAATATAGGAACCTGTGTACCTTCTGTATTTTTTTACCACCATTTTTAACCCATTTTTTTAATACACCACTACTGAAAAGTGACTTTCAGCTCTACTTTTTTCAAGAATGAAGGTTTCGCCGATATTTTCTGACGCACCTCTCATGTTATTGGTGCTGCAACGAGGAGATTAGTGCACAGTTTAATCCAAATGGCCAAAGATTTAAAGGTTATATAGCAGGCAGGCCGTTTTCTTCGGTTATTACTATACTAAAGTAGATCCAAATCAAACCCAGGATGTCAACAACTGCAAAAACAACTTGTGCTCTAAAAAATGGAAACACCAGAGTTAAGAACAGGTTTAAGGGAATTCATTTCTTTTTATGTTTTCAAACATCTCATCTTCATTTGGTTTGAGCAGCTATAATAAATCATCCCCTTGTTTCCAACACTTTAAACATTTTAACCAGGCGAGGCGTTTCTGCAAACGTTTGCCTAAGTCAACGTTTTTTCAGCCCACGGTGAATCCTACCTCCTTCAGCACGCTGTATTCCTGTGAACCTGTCGGACGAGGAGCCCCCCAGCTCCTCCCCGCCTGCTGTTGCAACACCAGCGTCTCCGTCGGAGCAGCCTCCTCCCTGACGACCAGCCGCTCTTTTCATCTCCCCGAATCTTTCATGCTGCCTAAAACAACAATAACACGCTGTGGAACAAAAGCCGCCGACAGATCCTTCCCCTCGTCCTGCCGGGGGACAGCGGTTCATCTCCACGCCGCGCACCCCTGCTCTGTGCCGGTCCGACCCGCCGTGCACTTCCTCGTCTGTCTTCTCTGCCTCTACCTTTCTGCTGCCGTCTCTTTCATCCTTTATTTGATCTCCCGAGTATTCCCTTTTCTCTGCCTGACCCCAATATCACACACACACACACACACACAACGTAAACACGGACCCCCAGGTAATGAGACGGTGACGTTCTTTGGATGTAAACTAATCGTACCTTAATTATTTTACCTGTTTTAAAGTCAAACCAGGTAAAACATCATTAACGAGGGCGTTAGGGGTGACAGCAGCCTTTTCAAACTGGATGTTATATCTGCCGTTGATTGCACCAAATGAAAAATGTAGCATTATTAAGGCCTCGTTCCCTTCATTTATTTCTGATGTGAGGGCAGGAACAGTTAAAAAAAAACACATTTCTTAATCGATAGACACAAATCTAATGTTTTTTATGCCTGAGTGAAGAATAGAGCATGTTTTTTTTTTATAAATAATCCACATTTCTTGTTATTACAGAGTACACATCTGTAATCAGAGCAGAATAATTCAGTCCGTTTGACTTCACTAAGTAATGGATTCCATCAAAGTGGATTCAAATGCAGAAACTAGCACTAAAAGTCTCTCATTTTTGTGTTTTTAGGAATAAAGGAACTATTTTAACAACTGTTCGGTGCACCCTAACCCACTAAAGGGTTAATTAGTCGCCGCAGAGCAGAAAAAAGGTGTCGAACATTTTTACTCTGTATCCTGTATAAATCACCAATGGTCCTACTAACATGAATTTACAGCAGATGTCAGAAACGACCCAGGTAAGCGGCTCATACAAATAAATCTAAACAAATTAGCCCATAAACTGAACAAACCTCCTGAGATTTATTTAATCCTTTATAGAAAAGTCTTTGTTTGTAACGACAGCTTGCAGACTCCTGTAGGAGACTCTGGTCACACGGACTGCTCGTGTTGTTCTGACCCGTTCTAGTCCAGCCCGTCACGCTCTGCTACTTCCAGCCTTTTCTCAAGTTCTCAGCGACGGCTCGGCTCTGCCGTTCCTCAGTGTCTTTACTTTTACCCGCCTCTAGATGTGTTTAGAGCAAAACCTTAACAGGTAATCAATTAGGACTAAGCCTGATATTTATTTACTGGTGTTAAGAACATTGAGGTCAATACTAGTTTCCTCCTTATGACCTAAAAAAAGCCTGAGAGTTATCAGGGTTTATATTATTTGGTACCAAAGTTCCTGTAATGCCAAGCTGACACCAGGATCATTGGTCTGATCCAGGATCATTGGTCTGATCCAGGACAACAACAGGTCGCTGTACAGACCGGAGGTGGAGCTGCTGGTCCAACACAGTCAGAACCATCTGGAGCTTAAGGCGCTGAAGACTGAGGAGATGATGGAGGACCTCCGTCCCCCTCACCATGATCTGCTGTGGATCACAGCTCATTGGCAAAAAAAATAGGACCGGACCAAGCTGCAGCCAAGAACTAGGTCTGCAGAGAGGATCGTCCCTCCATCCAGAACCTTTACAGGTCTAGGGTCAAGAAGAGGGCAGCTAACTTCTCCCCCAAACCTCCTGAACACAAACTGTTTAACCCTTCACCTGCAGGTCGCCATACGTCGTGCTATTTGCTAAAACCAGCCTCCACAGAGACGGTTTCCTCCCCCCAAAGCCGTCTCTCTGAAGACTTTACAGTCAGAGTACCCAGACCAATGCCATGCTTATTGCCACCGGTCCAACCATCTCTTCCTCTTTTCTAAAAAAAAAAAAAAAACACTGTATATTTACACAAGAAAACAAATTACCACTAACTTTTAGATATTTATATTTACCATGGCTCTACAGTGAGAGCAAACAGTGGAACCTCGTCCACGTTCCACAAACCTGCCCAATAAAGCTGATTCTGGTTCTAAAAGTAGTCAAAGATCTTCATGCTAACTTCACCAGCCAGTCATGGTGACCCCAACAGAAAAAGTCCAGTTTCATCATTAAAAAAAAACACGTCCTGCCTTCAAACAGAGACCTGGAGAACGCTTAGACCACTCTCTTCTGCAGGTAAGTCAGTTAAACGCCAAATATTCCCAACAGGAAACCAAACATCCCTTTAATTAGAAAGGAATCAAGCAAATAATGGCGCTTCCTCGTATCGACAGAACCAAGGTGATATTAAGCCTGACGCGTAGAGACGTGACTCCTGCCGAGGAAATCCGCTCGTCTGACACCAGGTGTCAGCAGAAAGGACTCAGTCCGGACCGCATGCTCTCACGCGACCTTTCCCGGTTCTTATCGGCCGCTGTCGGCAGCTGGACGTGTGAAAGCAGCGAGCTGAAGGTGCCGTGTGTGTTTTCCCCCCATCTGGCCACATGCTGTCTAAATAACACGCATTAGAACTGCAGCCATGTCCCCTAACTACATACTAGACTGGTGTGACACCCACCGCGTGCTGTGTGCTCATAAATCCATTTTATATATTTTTATAGCAAAAAATATATAAAAACGATCATAATCAAAAAATATATAAAAACGACAGCAGGTGAATCATTCTTTCTCTAAAAATCAAGTTAAAGATTCTTTTATATAATTCAAATATGACCAAAGAGTTGGCAGAAATAAAAATGATTAACAGACTAAAACTGGAGAATTTCTATTAAAAAAACATGAAAAACTTTAATTTCCTTAATTAATTAACACTGAAGCCTGCTGAAAAGATTTTATCCCACAAATCCATCCACAAATGTTCCAATATTACATTTAACACACAAATACTCCGTTAAGGTTCTGTTAATGAGTTAAAACAAGCAATCAAATGCTGACTAGTTTCAGCTGCCAGAAAAGTCTCATCTTTCTTTTGCATGAATTAAAGTCAGATTCCCGCCGGCGTAAAGGTGTTTCTCTATTTACCTCGTTAACGGTGTCTCTGCCTCTCCCTGCCTGACCTCCAGACAGTCTGAAGGGCTGCCGTCTCTGCTGGGTCTCTCGCCTGAAGCCGTGAGACGCAGACCGACCGCGGCGCAATCCAAACGCCCCCGAGAAACAACAACTGCTTTGTCTCCATAATTCAGGGGAATCAATTAGAGCTGCTACATTATTTAACCGTGGCACAGTTTGCAGTGGCCGGTCCGCTCCCCCCCTGATCCAAATCTGTCACTTCACTTCGCACGGCAGCCAGGCTGACAGGGCCCTTCTGGCCAAACGCACGAGGACAAGCGCAGCAGCTGGCACGTGCGTGCACACACCTAGTGCAAAGAGATGTGTGCTGGCAGGAAGGTTTGTGCCGCTGTAGAAACGCACACGATGCCGTCAAAGCAATCCATTATGGGCCAACCCACAAAGGCAGGAGGGTCCATGAGGTTCACACAATGCACTCAGGTCGGGCCATAAAACCTTCACCGCTGACAGGTGGATCTCACCATATAAATTGTGTCAAAACGGAACACAACACGATGAAATATTACGCCATGGGGACTATTTTGATTGGATATTCTTGGCTGAGAACTGAGATTGCACAGACTCAGTCAAAAGCATTAGAAAAAGAGTTGCCTGGTCCGACAAGCCTTAATTTCAGCCACGGCGTTCAGACGGCACGGTCAATTCAATTCAATTTAATTATAGCGCCAATTCATGAAACATGTCATCTCAAGGCACTTTACAAAGTCAAGTTCAATCATATTATACAGATTGGTCAAAAAATGTCCTATATAAGGGAACCAGTTGATTGCATCAAGTCTTGAGAAGCTCCTGAAAGAGCGTAGAGCCACGTTGGACAGTCGTCTGCATTGTTTATGGTTTTTGCAGCAATCCCTCATACTGAGCATGCATGAAGCGACAGTGGAAAGAAAAACTCCCCATTAACGGGAAGGAAAACCTCCAGCAGAACCGGGCTTAGTGTGAACGCTCATCTGCCTCGACCTAAAATAAGATAATTAGACAACCTGCACTTGAAATAAGATGATGGAGATGAGTTGTTCCTATTTTAAGTGCAAAAATCTTAATCCACTGGCAGATAATCTTATTTACCCGCTAAAATCAAGGACAGATACACTAATTATAAGAAATTTTTACTTATTTTTAGTTCAGTTTTTGCAGTGTTTAAGGACATCTTTAAGAAGGCTAAAATGGGGTTGCAAGGTGTACCTAATAAAGTGGACAGTGAGAGCACGTCACGGTTAAGTTTTTATAAATAAGGCGCCTCAAAATGCATTTCTGACTCATGGTAGCAAACCAAATGTATTTTATTTAATAGGACTAATCATTTGTTGCAGGAGGAAACATTTCTAATAAAAACGACACACCATATGTGGGACTGTCAACATTCCCTGTCAGGGGAATTTAAAAACCAGCAGCTTTCAGAAGTTTTAATTTCATAAACTAGCCGTAATCATCTTACATAAAGACTGAATAAATATACAATTTTCCTTCTGTTCAGTCAAGGACAGCGTTTGTCAATATTTTACAGAATCCCTGTTCAAAGAATGTTTCTTTGGATTTCGCTTTGTTCATGTTGGCTAAATGATCATTCCTTCTTTTTACCATCCTTCCTTCTTTGTTGTGCGTCTCCAGATGGTTTTCGTCTTTTTCATTCCTCCTCTCCACCCTCGACCAGGTTTCCCCAACCTGTTTCACTCTCCTGCTGCACTTTTTACTGCATATTCCTCGTTTCTTGCTGTGTTTACTGGGTATAATGACCATTTACGGGCAACTCGCTCTCAGCTAAAATCTCTCTCATGCAAACTGACAGATTTAACTTCTGTTTTAAGATAAAAGAGTTTAGATGCAAAACTTGGTGATTTTATCAACCAGTTCCCCAAACTGTTTCTATTTTGTTGTTACAGCAAAGATATGACAGCGGAACGAACACGCTACATTTCTTTACTGGTAAAACCGTACACACTGTCAGCCTTTCTCTGATCCAGATCAAGCACATTTCTGGAAATTAAATCTTTGATTCGCACATCTAGATTGGCAAACAAAAGCAAAATAACAAAATGAGCTTTAATTGCATTGCCTTCTAGGAATGTAGAAGTCAAATTAGCATAAAACGTGTGGATAAAAACATGTTTTTGTCTAAAATAAATTACTTTTACAAGCCGGTACGCGGGAGCAACCCACTGAACCGTTAAGCCACATTAGTCAAACTGCTTGACAGTTGGAATAATTATAAATATTTATGATGTTGCCCCTAAATCTGCAGCAACTCCAAGATCAATCTGAAGGGAGGAAACACGGGTTTCCTGTGGATCAGGTGACAGGCGGCCGGTGTTGTTCAGAGGAAGCCATGAATAATGTACAGTTTCAGCCACAAGCACATGTTTCCAGTGTGCGCATCTCTATGGTAAAGAAGAAGGGCCTGGGGGGACGTTTCCTCGTACCTATACCACCGTCCTTTATTATGAACTGTTAACGGTGGATTAAAATGCAGCGTTTCTGTATGTGGTAATTAAGCGTCATAAATCCGATTTTTGTTTTAAATAAAATGTGCAGAAATTCACCAATTTGACGGTATTTTGCAAACATCTGCAGGAACTTTCACGACAAACTGTATGCGGAGATTTCCCATCTATGAAATATATGTAAATAATGTTTATTTTGTTTAAATATATGTTCACTATGGGGGGTTATTGTTATTTGGTGTTCTAGTGATTACAGCGGGGCGTTTGCACTGCAAAAACTGACCTAAAAATAAGTAAAATATTCTTAAAATGTGTGTTTTTGTCCTTGATTTGAGCAGGTAAATTATATTATCTGCCAATGGAATGAGTATTTTGACCCCTAAAATAAGATAATTTGACATACTGCACTTGAAATAAGACGATGGAGATGAGTTGTTCCTATTTTAAGTGCAAAAATCTTATTCCATTGGCAGATCATCTTCTTTACCTGCTCAAATCAAGGACAGATACACTAATTTTAAGAAAATTTTACTTATTTTTAGTTCTGTTTTTGCAGTGTGAGGCTGAAAGTTCTGTAGTTTGAATCCCAAAGCCTGCCACTCTGGGTCACTGAGCAAGACGCTTCTCCTCCAGAATGCTCCCCAGGTGCTGTAAAGCTGCCCACTGCTCCCTGAGGGACGGGTTACCTGCAGAGGACATGCCATGTCTCTCTTTCTGTGTCTCTGCTCTGTCTTCTCTAAGCCCCAGTGGGTCGAGGCAGATGAGCGTTCACACTGAGCCTGGTTCTGGTTATGCTGGAGGTTTTCCTCCCTGTTAAAGGGGAGTTTTCCTCTCCACTGTCGCTTCATGCATGCTCAGTATGTATAATCTGAGCCAATCTGTATAATCTGACTGAAGTTGACTTTGTAAAGTGCCTTGAGATGACGTGTGTCAATTGGTGCTATACACTGCAAAAAGGGAACTAAAAGTAGGTAAAATCCTCTTGAAATAAGTGTATTTTTCTATGATTTGAGCTGGTAAATCAGACTATTTGCCAATGGAATAAGATTTTTGTACTTAAAATAAAAACAATTAATCTCTATCATCTTATTTCAAGTGCAGTTTAGCTAATGATCTTATTTTAGGGTTAGAAATTCTCATTCCATTGGCAAATAATCTTATTTAGCTGCTCAAATCAAGGAAAAATATAAAAATTTTAAGAAAATTTCACTTACTTTTAGTTCCCTTTTTGCAGTGTATAAATATATAAATTAAATATAAATTGAATTGAACCTTTTCTTAATGTCATTTTTTTTATGATTTGTGTTGATTTTTATTTCACAAACAATCAGAGACTGATCCTCGGCCGGATAGTTGTATCAAGTCATTAATAAAACTATGTATTTTTTATAAAACTAAAAATGATAAATGAGCAATACTGTGGAGCAAACGGACAACCTTTAGGGAATTCTTGGTTAGGGGACAGACAGCACTGGTAACACTGTTGGCCTTGCAGCAACAGAGTCCTGGGTTCAAATCCCTGCCCTGGGTCTTTCTGCATGGAGTCTGCATGTTCTCCCTGTGCATGTGGGGGTTCTCTCCAGGTACTCTAAGATCATGACGGCTGGTTCATCCCTGAGGCGGTGCTGTGTTGCTCTGTGATGGACTGGGCACCTGTGCAGGGTGCCTCTTGCCCAGTGGCGCCGTGGCCAGGCACCAGCGCCGGCTTCTTCATCATGGAAGGCTCACATTCCTGCAGGCGAAGCCCCAGCTCATCCGTCTCCTGCTCCAGCTGCTTCAGGTGGAAACTCTTTGTTCCACTGTTTTGAACCCAAGGGCCTTTAAATATTGTGAGCTTGACAGGCCTGTTTGAAAATAAAATGGAAAATATCGGAGAAAGAAACCATTGGAACTGCCTTGTGAGTCGTCAAATGAACCAGTTTCAGTGTCAGATATTTTTGTTTTAATCCAACCGCAGCTGTCCTCTTCCTCCGTCCCCTTGTCCATCTCTAAGAGGAGGACGTTGACTGTTGCGCAACGAGACTTCAAAGTTTCTCTTGTCTGGACTTGAAGCACCTTTCTGTCTGGTCCTCTTCCTCTTCTTCTTTTATTCCGTGATTATCTGACTCCCGCACAAAGACAACACCAACACCGTCGATGCAGCTACGAGCAGAGCTGAAAACACAAGCACCGCTGGTAATTAAGTCTCGTGTCTCAAGGCTGCTCTCACCTGCTGCTTCACTAAGCACTGCTGACGCTCTCCCCCCAGGCTGACCAATACTTCATTATGGCTCGAGTGGAGAAGAATCGATAGCGCCGAGCAGAGCGAGTGGAGTCTGTGCGGCCTCCGTCCGACTCCTCTGTCAGGCATCAATCAGAGGCGGAGAGCGGGGCAGACAGAGGATCCAGAGGGAGACGGCAGAGCGGCGGAGGCCCGGAGAGGAGAGAGAGAGAGCAGCTGCTGCAGAGTGCTGATAGGAGCAGCGGGCGGCAGGCCGTTTTTCTGATGACATTAACAGGAGCCGAGTTGCACCGCAGGACGAGATATGCAGCGTGTGAAGAAGTGATGCAGAGAGCTAAAAAAGTGCCTCCATCCCTTTTATACGGTGGGGATAACGCCACACATCTGTAACAGGGTTCAAAATGGGTAAGGAAGCGACTTTTCTATACCTTAGAAGTACAAAAGATAAATATATATATAAATATATATATATATATATATATATATATATATATATATATATATATATATATATATATATATATATAGATAGATAGATAGATAGATAGATAGATAGATAGATAGATAGATAGATAGATAGATAGATAGATCTATATATAGATAGATAGATAGATATAGATATATATATATAGATATAGGTATATATATCTGTGTTTATGGCATCCACTTACAGTGTTGCAGAGAAGTTTACTTTCTGCAGCACTGCAGAAAGTAACTACAGCTAAACTAAAACTAAAACAAAAGTTGTTGTTTTGGGGGGGGTTTTGCAATAGGGAATTGCATTCACAGCTTTGAGTGTATTATGGTTTTCCTCTAATCCACACAGGGTCAATATTATGCACAAAGGCTCAAATACAGAGATGCATCCCCTCTAATATGTTGATTAAATGTCCCTTAGCAATCTACATCATGACAACACACTTTCTCAGCCATCAACAGTTGGGCTTAGAAAAACCCCTTAAACTCTTTGTTGTTGGTTTTTTTAACAACTTCCTTGTATTGAAAGATTGATTTTTATCCTCCACTTTTTGACAACACCTTAATCTGCAGTCGACTTTACTTTTGTCACATTTGTTCCATTACGGCTGACGTAATCTGACTTTTTAATGTAATCCAGAAATTACCAACAGGAATGAGGTTGGAGCTGTGGTCAGGCCATTGCAATTCAATTAAATTTTATTTATATAGTGCCAATTCATGAAACATGTCATCTCGAGGCACTTTACAAAGTCAAAATCAGTCAGATTATACAGATTGGTCAAAAATTTCCTATATAAGGAAACCACTTGATTGCTTCAAAGTCCCGACAAGCAGCATTCACTCCTGGGGAAGCGTAGAGCCACAGGAAGAGTCGTCTGCATTGTACATGGCTTTGCAGCAATCCCTCATACTGAGCAAGCATGAAGCGACAGTGGAAAGAAAAACCACCCATTAGCGGGAAGGAAAAACCTCCAGCAGAACCGGGCAAAGGCAGAGGCTTAGCGCAAAGATAAATCCACTATAAACCAGTTTCTGGATCACTGTTGTGCTGAAAAACACATTTGTGCCAAAGTTTCTACCATCAACCTGCTGAGTTTAGGTGAAGGCTTTGAGTTTGGTGGTAGATCTTCTATTAACATTTCCAGCACGGTGTGCAATGCACCAGAACCGCTGGTAGCTACACAAAACCCCAGCATGATACAGCCACTACCGTGCTTGACCACTGATGGGCTTCTCTGTTTTGTGACGCCTCCTTTTCCTTTAGTTGTAGCCAAGCAACACCGCTGCAGTCTCCTCTGACCATGAAACCTTTCTCCCAACGGCATTTTGGCTTTTCCGTGAGGAGGTTGCACATCTCAAACTGCATGCAGAAAGACCCCAGGTCGGGATTTGAACCCAGGACTTTGCTGTTGCACGGTAACAGTGCTAACGACTGCTCCTCTGTGCAGCTGAGTTAAACGTTAATTGATTTCCTAAAACATTCAGCACCACTTATTATATTTCAAAGATTTTTTTTATATTTTTCAGCAATAATAAAAGTAAATCATTATTTATTGGGAAAAAAGAATAATTCAAATGAATCTGTAAAAGCTCCAAATCAAACATGCCCCTAATTAATTTCCGCCAGGAAGTCATTAGGAACAAGGTAGTCATCAACTTCTAAAACCTTTTCTTCATTAGGGCCTATAAACATCTCCAATAATACTTCAGAGAGAACATAAAAAGCTACTAGGATCTTTTTAAATGGAAAAAAACAAGAGGAATCTTTTTAGTGGTAAGATGTTAGTGGCTAAATCCAGAAGCAATTCATTACAAGAGCGCCGTGACATTCTGAAAACTTCTAAAACCTTAAACCAAACACTCTAAAGACTCCCAGCACCTCTAAGGCCACAGAGTATAAAGATGAGAGGATTAAAGAGCAACTAAAGCTGGTATTTGTTTCCCATCTCGCATATGAGCCCAGACAAAAGTCAATCTCCTGCAGATTGGCGCATATATAGACCAACATCCCTGAGTCAACAAGCATGAAAGCAAGCGGTGACCAAACACCTGCTTCTCCTTTTGTCCCGCCAGCCGTCGGCTCACAGCACAAAGTCCGTCTCGGTCCGACAGGTTTCGGTAAAACAAGGAGCGCAGACCTGGGAAATTTGAATTCCCTCATGAGGAAAACTGGGTCACCGGAGACGGCTTCAGGAATACAGCGAGAGAAATCAGACGCAACAAGAGGAGAGAAAGAAGGACTTCAGGCAATGCAAACAAATAAATAAACCTCCTGACTTTAAAGCATTTTCTAAGATCAGTTTCTCAGCAATTAGGAGAGAAAAAGTTGTTTTATTTCCAAAAGACAGTTTGTTAAAACTATAAATACCGCCGTCACAGTCTAGGACATTATGGTAGCAAACGGTTTATAAGAAACATTTAAATGAAAATCTACAGGACCAAATAAGAAATGATCAATCAAGAGTTTAAAGCTTTAGACCAGAACAAGTTAACATTAAAAATGCATTAGATGAGCAGAGCTGTAAAAAGTAATCATGAAATCCTTTAGGTGAAGCAAAAGATTTTTAATATCAAGAAGATACGTGACGCAGCGCATTCATCAGGACTTTTATTTGCATGAATAAACAAGGAGACGTGATTAGCAGACGATTATACTCTGTTCGCTGTTTATGTGTTTCAGGATATTTTAGGTGAAATTGGTCCAATTATAGCGTTTGTGCTCAGATCTGGACTTTTCAAACTGACTCCTCGGATCAACGGGAGAGAATAAAAATAAAAAACGACAAGGAGGTACATCTACAGGAAAAAAAATCCATCTGATTCTCCTTTTTTTTTCCTGCAGCGAAGTGAAGAAAACATCGTCTGACGCTTTCACTTTCCCAAAGTATCACCTGAGGAGACACTAAGTCCTCGCAGCGTTCTCCGTCCATGAGGTTCTGTCGCATCTAATCCGTCTTAATCCAGATTAACGGCAGGTCAGGGTTTCTCTCCACAGAGGTCCTTCACTATCGCTGAGATCCTATCAATGCAACACCTCAGCTCACGGCTTTCTGCTGAAACTGTTTAAAGACGAGCCGGCGCTCTCCCCGGTAATAAAACGACGAGGACTCTCAGCTCATGAACGCAAAAAAACAGGAAATCTGAAAAGAAATGTGGTCAGACATGGAAATCCTGTTTACTTTGCTTAAATCAACCCTGGACACGGATTCAGGATAAGATTGTTTTAGACTAAAGTGATTTATCTGTTATAGCTTCATGCTTTCAGTATGTAACTTAAATGAGGACTGGGTTTGTTCTCTATTATGAGTTGAAGGTTTTTCTCTCAATTTTCATTTTTGTTGTTTTCTAAAGCAAAACTTTCAATAAAGATATTAAAAATAAATAGTTATACTATTAGTGTTATCAGGACTACTGTTTTTCCAAGCAAGGAAGTTATATAAAATGTCTCCAAATGAAGGCTGAATTATTCCCTTGAATTATTTCCCTTATAATGGAAGTTAAAGTTAATTTTGTCATATTGTAATTAATCATATATTTTGATCTTAACCAGAAAACATTGTTGTATTGAATATGGTTTAAACTAAAGAGTATTTTTTTAGTTTTGGTATCGAGTTTGACATTTTTGGATCCTGACACCGTAGTAGCAAGAGCTATTAAATGGAGGTTTTAAAAGAGAGGGTCCTCAGAAGGTTAGCAAGATTATTTAGTGCATTTAAATATAATCTGTAAGAGCAAGGATGTTAAAAAAATGTTTTTGAGATCAGTTGAGTTTTCTTCTCCTTTTACTTTTTAGTTTAGTTTTACATCGCAACTTCAATTTAATATCAAACAAAGATAACCAGAGGACGTACGAAAAGCAGTTTTCAAAATAAGATTTCATTAATCGAGGATTAAAGGCCAAATCCACCTGGTCCTGCCAATAAACGGATTTCCCCTTAAATCCAAGCGATGACTGTGGAGAAATTAGAGAAATGTATCATTTATCTGACATCAGTTCAACCTGCATCCTATTTACATCCAGATCTATGAGCATCAGTTTAATTTTACACAATATGAGTCCCAAAGATTGTTTCCCGATCCTACAGACGAGGAATATTAACATAAAAAGCTCCAAATGGATAAAAAAAGCTTATCGGCCACCAGAAGAAAACAAGGATTTCCACATGACACCAAAAGTTAGTGCCGGTATGTTTGGTACCCTCGAGCTTTAGTCTGATTATTTTTGTTAATTTCTTAGAAATGAAACATGAAATATGTTTTGTTCTAGTTTTATTGTAAAATTTAAGTAAAAATTAAAGCAATTAAAAAAGA
This sequence comes from Fundulus heteroclitus, assembly GCF_011125445.2. Classification (NCBI taxonomy): domain Eukaryota; kingdom Metazoa; phylum Chordata; class Actinopteri; order Cyprinodontiformes; family Fundulidae; genus Fundulus; species Fundulus heteroclitus. The sequence continues at coordinate 2,951,341 of NW_023396835.1, read as the reverse complement.
GAAACGAACAATGAAATCCCAAACTAGCTCAGCTGTATATTTGTTGTGACTGGTTCAGGGTCCGTTTGAGCCGATGCGCTTCATGCCGGGAGAGACTCTCCCTGACAGGATATAAAACCATGTGAGCCGAGTCCAGAAGCGGCCGTTCTGTAATGGAAAAACAAGAAGCACACTTAGCTCCCTGGAGCATTAGTCCAAAGATAGCCCTGCAGCGCTGCCTTAGAGTCCAGGTGGGAAGGAAAGAAGAAGCGCTTCCACTTGGGGAGATTATGTAATTAATTCAGAAGAAGAAGAAGAAGAAGAAGAAAAATCGGCAACTTGTTGCTTTGACATTTTTGAAACTAGGGGTGGCCAATCAAATCGCTCCTAAGCAACCTAAATATTCAATTCATAGCCCCAACACAGGCAAAACTGATTATAAATAATTTTCAGTGTATTTGCCGGCTCTTTGAGTCGCTGCGATGCCACAGAGGTGTTAGAGATCTAATTGTGACGCAGGCGTATCCATGTTTCCTGTCTGGGGACAAAAACTCATCAAAGTGCAGCGAGGCAGAATATTCCTGGAGGTTTACAAGCTCCACCTTTTCCAGTAAGGCTTTACTGTCAGTAGATAGTGTTCTTGTTCATTAGAACACAGATCCAGCCTTTTTCACGCCACAGTTTTCTGGATTTTAAAGCAATCAGGCGAACAAGGATGCAACTGGGCAAATAACGAGGCCGCTCCCGCCATGATTCAAATAATGCTTGGAGGAAAGCCAACCTCTGGCTCGTCCGGCTCAACGGAGATTCAGCCAGATAAGCAGAGAGACGAGCGAAGCCCCCAGAGGGCCAGAAACAGCTCCCCCCCCCCAGGCTGGTGTCAGGGTTACACTGCTGGGGCACAGAGAAAAACTCAATCCTCACACACAAAACCTCAGACTTGAAGTGCAGAGCTTCTTCAAGGACGAAGACTCCTCTGGTCTCTGCTCCCCGGAGGTGTTCGGAGGAGAGAAACTGACCGGCCATCTCCAGAACCCCGCAGCTACAAACCGAGTCAGCCCAAAGAAACACCAGGAGCATCAGTCCACATCAGTCCGCAGCGTGAGCAGAGCCCAGAGGATCGGCTCTGACTCTGCGGATTAATTCATGAACAGGCGGCGTGAGCAGCTGGCCGGTTAAAGCGGCCTGTCAGCGATCCGCTTGTTGGTCAAACCGTCAACATGGCGGTGGAGGGGGGGGCGGCTATGCCCACTTCAGAGGGTTGTTTAAGTGGAAATCTGGTTCAGTTTCTCCATCAGAGCAGGAAAAGGCAATTTACCAGACCAAAAATATGCCTTTTAACTGAGTTTATCACATATGGTCATACATGTCTCCCGCTACAGAGATTCAGAGCGACAACAGAGGATGAAGACCCCATCAGGTCCTCCATGGATGCTGTTGTGTTGGCAGACCTTACTATATTGATTTAGTTCCAGCTGCTTTCCCCTAAGAGACTCTGATGCTCCACACTGCAAAAAGGAAACTAAAAGTTTATTGAAATGAGTCTATTTGCCATTGATTTGAGCAGCTAAACAAGATTATCTGCCAATGGAATAAGATTTTTTGCACTTAAAATAGGAACAACTAATTTCCAACATTGTATTTAAAGTGCAGGATATTTAGTTATCTTAGATATTCTGCACTTTGGTGGTCAAAATACTAATTCCATTGTTAGATAATCATATTGAACTGCTCAAACCAAATTTTATTTACTTTTAGTTTCCTTTGTGCAGTGAGACGCTCCACACTGAAATGAAATGAAATGAAATTTATTTGAACATGATACAAATATAAAAATAAAATAGTGCACAGTAACAAGAAGTGCATAAGAAAGAAGAGAAAATACAGATTTTTTTTGTTTCAGTTAACATATCATGCTCAAAATGGAGTAGGAAGAAGTGAGAACTTATAAACTCCTACCCCTAAACACTTGAGACTTTAGAGTCCTACTGTCATTAAAGAAAAAAAATCAAAATCAAAGTGGCAGTTAGAAGTAACAGTTACTAATATTTCCCTATACATTTTCCCATGTTATGCTGGTTTATCTTTCTAAACCCTTACACCAAGTTATTATCTTCAATACACACCTTATTGCTTTCTGTCCCCATGTGTGTATCTATTGAAAATTACCTCTTTGTACCTTCTTTTGAATTGTGTTAAACTATTGCTTTGTTTTAAATCTTCATGTAACTTATTCCATAACTTTACACCTTTAATTGAAATACAGAAGCTTCTCCTTGTTGTTCTAAAATTGCGGATCTTGAAGATTGAGTGACCCCTTAAGTTATACCCCCCTTCTCTTTCAGAAAACGTGCTCTGTATGTGCTCAGGTAACAACTTTTTTGATACCTTGAACATAAATTGAGCCATTTTAAATTCTACAAGCTCGTCAAATTTGAGAATTCTGGATATTATGAAGACACTGTAGTTGTTCCTGTTTTAAGTGCAAAAATCTTATTCCACAGACAGATCATTGAAATTTATCTGCTCCAATCAAAGACAAATACACTCAATTGAAGAAAAATTTACTCACTTTTGGTTTCCTTTTTGCAGTGTGGTGAAGGCCTGGGTTGAGGCGTTAGTGGGGGGGGGGATTACAGAGTCACCCTCACGCTTCTATTAATAACCCAGCATTTAGCTTGTGTTTGTTTTCACAGCCATCTTCCCCACAGGGGCTTCCAGTTGGACCAGAAGAGTTGGCAAGCTCAACAAACAACCTCACTGCAAAAGCAGAACTACTGTAAAAAATTATTTTAAATGAGCGTATGTACCCTTGATTTGAGCAGGTAAATAAGACGATCTGTCAGTGGAATAAGATTTTTGCACTTAAAATAGGAACAAGTCATCTCCGTCATCTTATTCGAAGTGCAGTTTATCTAATTATCTAATTTTAGGGGTAAAAATACTCATTCTACACTGCAAAAACCGATCTGAAAATAAGTAAAATGTTCTTAAAGTTAATGTATTTATCCTTGATTTGAGCAGGTAAATAAGATTATCTGCCTATGGAATGAGTATTATGACCCCTAAAATAAGATAGTTAGACATCCTGCACTTGAAATAAGATGATTGAGATGAATTGTTCCTATTTTAAGTGCAAAAATCTTATTCCATTGGCAAATCATCTTATTTACCTACTCAAATCAAGGACAAATACACAGATTTTAAGAACATTTTACTTATTTCTAGTTCCGTTTTTGCAGTGTATTTGGAGTTCATCTTATCTGCTGCTCAAATCAAGGACAAACACACTTATTTCTAGAACATTTTGCCTATTTTCAGTTCTATTTTTGCAGTGCTCCTCTTCCACTGAGCAAAGCATCAAACCTGGAACGGTGACACTAAGGTTTAGCAGTCAAAGGGGGATTTTATTCCTTTCCTGGCTAAATGTGTCCCTCGCGGAAAACTGCAAAGTCACCACAGCAGCGATGTGATCCGAATCACCTCTGCACTCGTACCGCAAAGTCAGGCAGGGGAGTGAACCCCACATGGGCTGACGAGGCGGGATGGGAGGAAGGGATGGAGGATGAAAGATGGAAGGAGAAGAAAGGAAGGGAGGACGGAGGGAGACTGTGACCGAGCCGACAACAGGTGGGGAGAGAAAGGAAGACGAGATATACAGAGACCAGTGGGATGAATATGAAGGAGTAAAAGCGATAAGAAAAGTAACTCAGTCTTCTTTGTTCCAGGTGTTGTTTAATCTGCTGGGAGGACGATGGGATTACAGAACAGGCTGTTTTAGGGCTGGGCAACACATCAAGACTTTAAAAATACCATGATTTTTGTTTAAAAAGAGCTATAATATGAGACTTTATGGTTTATATATCGAGATGGTCTATGTTGAGTTGTAATTATGCTTTTTATGTTTTCCAGTAGGTTGTTTATCAGCTGTTTTTTTTTCTAAATGTGCCTGTGAGACATTTGGGATGAAGCTGTTTAGACTTACTTTATGAAAAGAAAAACATGTCGAGATAAAAATCGTGGGCAATCTAAGGCACACCTGTGCACTAATCATGGAGTCTAATCAGCATCTTGATATGGTACACCTGTGGAGGGGGGGGGGGTTATCTCAGCAAAGGAGACTTGCTCCCTATCACAGATTTAGACTGGTCAGTGAATAATATTTGAGGGAAATGGTGATATTGTGTATGTGGAAAAAGTTTTAGATTTGTTGAGTTCATCTCATCAAAATGGGAGAAAAACTAAAAGTGTTGCGTTTATGTTTTTGTTGAGTGTATATTCTTATTGAATTCAGCACTAATTGACTTTTTCACTGGTCCGGGTCCACTTCCTCCTTCAGCTGCTGGTCATCAGGACCAATGCAGCCAAATCCTGGATAAACTTGGCTGAAAGCAGCTTTGTCAATAAGAGAGCAAGGCTTGCTAGAGTCACATTCACCCAGCCACACAACGCTCGCACACATACGCACCCACAGGCCGGTAACTAGAGCGGAAGAGCCAAAGGAACGACGACCTGTGAAAGCTGGAAACAAACTCACAACCTTTCCATTTCCCTGTTTTCCGGAACTTCTCCCCCCTGAGCCACAGCAGTCCAGATGAGACAGAGAGAAAGAAAGCAATTAAGAACAGAACAGAGGGAGGAAGTTCACTAAACCTGACAATAATGTTACGATTAAACCGAATTGTTCTGAATCTAATTGGCTCTGAATGTGACGATCTAAAAACTGAATTTGGACCTTCTGTTGAGTTAAAGCTGATTTAAAAGGTGACTTTGGGACACAATGCTGAACAAAAGCACGACGACAGATTCAGATCGGAGAACGGATATAATTAACTATAAATACTTTACAGCACTTTTACAGAAATCAGTTATAAAGTGGGTAAAACACGTGCTTTTACCAAGCCCTGTTGACCAGAGAGACCTTTAACCGAGCGTTTCATTGAGTAGAGTCTCAAACTGTGAGCAGCTTCAACCATCCAGGCGGATATCTATCAGGGTTCTCGGTGACAACAGATCAATGCACTCCGCTGCGTTTGTCTCTTAAACTCCATCCATCCTCGTCTCTTCGGCGGCTTAAACGCTCCGTCCTGCCGAGGGAAATAGTCGTTACGGCTCACAAAGCGGCAGCAGCAGGTCTCCCCCCATGCCGGTACGTCACATCTGATTATTCCAGGCAGCCTGAAACACGGCGTCTATGGAGCGGCGCTCTACCTCAACGAGACACGGTGACATTTCCAGCCTCGGCTGAGCGGCGCTCTGCAGCAGCAGCAGCAGCCGGGCCTGGAAACAGGCCTGGAGGAGGGGAGCAGCGGGCAGCTGGGACGGTGCTGGAGGAGGTTAATCAGCAGCTCATTAGGTAATAATGAAGATGATTAGAAAGCGCGAAGAGGAAGCCAAAACAGCTGTAATGTTGAGTCACGAATCTGGTCCAACGTTAATCTGTTTCTTGTAGCGCTGCAGGTGGAAGGGCCTGTGATTTATGTTCTCTACGGACGGTAAGGAACAACAACACATTTTCACTTTAAAGACAAAGTAAAAAAAACTAAAAACAGGTCAGCAGCTTTGTCTGAGTAAACTGAAACACTGGAGTCTATCCCAGCAGTCACTGCATGTGAGGATGTGTACACCCTGGTCAGTCTGCCGGTTCGCCACAGGCCAGCGCAGCCACAACAGAGCCTCCACCACGCACACTCCCGTGGCAGGCCAGGCTGACATGCATGGTTCTGGGCTGCAGCCCTGCACAAAACCCACAGAGGCAGCATGCAAACTCAGCCAAGAGCTTAACTCAGGATGTTTTTGCAGAGAAGCTGCTGCACTATCCGACCGCCGTTTAAATGCATACTTTTTTACTTGCAGCGTCTCAAGTGGCTCGCATTCCTAAGACAACATGAATCTCTTGAAGAAACATCTGACAAGTAGTATCCCACTGATGCAGCACATCTTTCTGCTCTCCACCTCAATAACCAGCAGCTGATTGGTCCAGTTAAACAGGATATCAACGTTATTGTCCTACAGGTAGAAAGCAGAATGGGGAGCTTTGGCCACCATCTGAAGGAGCTTTGGGCACGTTCAGAGGAACACCACCAAGCCTCTGGTTTAGATATGTGGATGACACATTTGTCAATATCCAGTTAAAAGAAGTGGAAGCTTTCACAAGACACATCAACTCAGTGGACAACGACATCAAGTTTACCAGAGAGGATGCCAAAAGACAACAAGCTACCTTTTCTGGACTGTTTGGTGAACATGGAAGGAGATGGAAACCTCAACATTGAAGTGTATAGCGGGAAAAAAGTTCAGTTGTTTAGTTTTTTTTTACTTTTTTTGAATGACCATGACCTGGATGACTGATTTTGTGCACATTAAAAGGTTCATTACCAGAACTTAACCAGAACCTATATGGTTCCTTTATGAACTTACAGGTTACTTTTCTTGAAATTTTTTAAGTGTTTCTGGTAACTACGATGTATAATAAAGGAATTTGTAAACCAAGGCTTTCTGGAATTTAATACATCCTGTAAGCTTCGTAAGGTAGCCAGTAAGTTTGTTAAGTTCTGGAGAGTTAATAGTATGTTCAAACCAAGTTACACAAAGTAACCCATATGGTACAGAAAGTAACCTAAACATTCTATGAATGTAAGAATTAAGCTTGATCAAAGCAACATTTAGGTCAAACGGTGATTTCCCAAAAACTTTATATTTAGGTACATTTCAAAAAGCAACCTATAAATTAGCTCCATGTTTTGGAAAATAGCCTTTAAATACCAGAAGCTAACACACTTGTTCTTGTGAAAGTAACTTAAACGTTCCAGAAAGGAACCTCTAAGTTCAGTGAGAGTAACCTGCAAGATTTTAAAATTAACCCTTCAGGGTCTTTAAAGTAAAACGTAAGTTTTGTGAAGCTGTGACTTCTGGAAAGTAACTTCTAATCTCCAGAATGTAACCAATGAGCTTCAGCTAATTGAGAAACTAACCTCTTAGTTCTGGAAAAACGTCTGGAAGATGGTCATAAGTTCCTGAAAGTTACCCGTAGTCTCTTGAAAGTAACATGTAAGTTCTAGTAAGTAAACAGCGAGTTAGGAGAAAGGAACCATTGAGATTCTGTGAAGGTATCACATCCTTCCAGTTATTTTACCAACCTGACACACATCCAAACCATTTCCACAGAAGAAGTGGGTTATAAGCTGTCAGGGGGCTTTTTAAAATGCATTAGCACTGAACTCTGAAACGGGGAAAGATTAAGACAAACATCCTGAAACAAAAGCACAACTGCTGAGGACAAAGCCTGCCGTTCATCCAGCCATCACCAGGAGCCATGATTGGAAAATCACCCCAAATGTTAAATTAAATCAAGGACTAACAAACCAAATTATGGAGGTTAACGGCCTCAACAGCTCCAGCTAAACTCAATCAGAGGAGATCGTGTGTGAGCAGAACAATCAGGGGTTGTCTGCTTGTTCTATTGATCAGATGAATGATTCTATACATTTCCCAACCAGCCATTAAAGTCAGATCTGCATTTCTTTTACACTTAATTAACCTGAAACCTGTCACTGGGTAAAACAGGAGAAAGTTGTTTTTTGTCCACACCAGTCCTTCTGCTGCGTCCTCATTTTAAGCCTATTTCTAATAGAAATCAGTTGTAAAATTCTGGCGTACCAGCAACAAAGAGACAAGATAGTTGAAGCGTGCAGATTCACACTCAGGTAAAAATGTAAAAAAACATAAAGTAAAAATAGGGGACTATAACATTAGATTAGATTAGATTAGATTAGACGATTAGATTAGATTAAACTTTATTGTCATAAAGAGAAAGTAAGGGCATAGAGGAAAAAAATAGATGTGCAGGTATTTAAAATATCGTCCTCAGAATAAAAGAAATGTGCAACTGATTGTGATGGTTTCAAAACATGTTTATAAAGTTGTGCATAAACCGATTGTTTACCTGGAACAGAAAAGTGTGCAAAAACAGCAGGGATGTAAAAACTGATTGAATTTGTTGGGAGCAGTGAAGTCTAACAGAAGCTGGGAGGAAGGATCTGCGATTACGCTCCTATGAGCATCTAGGATGCAGCCGTCTGTCGGTGAAGGAGCTCTGCAGCTCAGCAACAGCTCCATGCAAGCAGCGTTGTCATTTATCCCTTATAGGCCCGTTTACACTACACTTTTTTAACCGAGCCGAGCCGAGACCAGTCTGAGCTTGGATCAGTTAACCAAGCCGAGACGACCGTTTACACACCACACTATCCTGGTTCCTTGGTTGCTCCTCGCCTCCTAGTGACGATCTGCGGTACTGCTGCTCTCTGGGATTGAAGACTGGACCGAGCAAATCAAAATGGCGGCGCCCGTAACATTCAGGATGTTATGGTTAGACAGAGTCGGCTTTTGGGACGTGGATAAAACAAACGAACGTCTATTAAGGATTTACAGACGCAGGAAACAACGACAGACACTGAGGTTCATCACACTGCTAAGCAGAATCATCTCTGGAAACCGTGTGGCACGGTAAGGAAGCTAGTATTATTATGAATATCTGAAATTTGTCTGAATGGAGTGTGAATCGGTACGTGCAGCCAGACACGGCGGAAAAATCGAGGACAGTCAGCTGACTGTAAGGGATGACGCGGTCTGCTCATGCGCTCTTCATCAGAAAACCGGGATAAAAAAAAAAAAACAGGCCGAGACCTACTAGGGAACTGGTCTGCAGTTAGCGCGGTCCGGTTATGTTTAGCTCGGTTCAGTTCAGTCTGCTGACCGTTTACACACAAGAGTTATCTCGGTTACCGAGCTCGGACTGGTCTCGGCTCGGTTAAAAAAGTGTAGTGTAAACGGGCCTTATGTGTCCCATCGCCTGCTCTGGGTCCAAGGGGCATCCTGGTCCACCTCTGTCCTTTCTGATGAGATTATCTAACTGCTTCCTCTCAGTTGCCACCACAAAGTAAAAGAAGGTCTTCAGTAGCACTCCTTGAACTCCATAAGACCTCAACCTCCTCAGCAGGTACGGTCTGTGTTGACCCTTCCTGTGAATTTTGTTCAGGTGAACACCCAGGTACTAACAAAAGTCCCCTGTCTCAGCATCAGGCTGTTCACCTGTGTCATTCTGGTTGGTCTGCACCTGTAGAAACCCATCAGTACAGTGGAGGCATCGTGAATTTTCCACTGTTCAATCCTTTCCAGGACCGACAAAACCAACAGGAGTTGAAAAGACCCACAGAAAGACAGCCTCCTCCGTGCCAGCTCAAAGTTATTTTGGCTCATCCCTTCAGATGGAAACCTAAAATATGCATGAATCACAAGCTAAAGACACTTCCACAGGCCTCTGAGTCTGTTTCATGTAATCTCACTTCACCCCAGTGAGAGCTGAAGGTAAAACAACACTCCCAGGGAAACACGCTCCGATCAAGTTCAACATCTGCAACATTTTACAGCCTGATGGTGCATAAATTATACAAGCCGACCGCTTCTTTCCCAATCCACTGACATTTTGGGAGTAAATGTATTCTGGCAGATTTCTCTGGAACCAAAAAAAACAACAACAACATAAAACAGCACTCAGTCTGCTCAGGGTGTCAAAGGTGAAACAAAAGGTCGGCTCTCAGGGATCTACCCTTTCTGGTCTAAAAGAAGACCAAAGAGCTCCGCAATAAAACAACAGGTGAGGCTCATAAACACCAATTAGTGACACTTTAAGGAACAAACACACACAACTTGGAAGGAAATGCAACGGCATCAAAACCAATTTAAGAAACTGGATCATTTATTGAATCGATGCTGGTGAAGATTCTCAGTCATCCAGGTCATGGTCATTCCAACAAAAAAAAGTAAAAAACAAAGCAACTGGACTTGTTTTCCGTAGTTGAAGATGTTTCGCTTCCTCTCCCGGAAGCTTTCTCAATTCAAAAAGTCTGGAGTGATGTGGAGTAACAAGCTTTATACCATTGCCCAACAATTATCTAAGCCATTGCAAGGCCTTTGTTTGGCTATGGTATAAAGCTTGTTACTCCACATTACTCCAGACTTTTTGAATTGAGAAAGCTTCCGGGATTGGAAGCGAAACGTCTTCAACTACGGAAAACAAGTCCAGTTGCTTTGTTTTTTACTTTTTTTTGGAATATTTAATCGATCTGATTTTTTTTCTTCAATCACAGACAAGATGATTTGGCATTAAACAGTTCAGAAAATCATGGGTCATGATCTGGAATCAATGGTTCCACAACCGTCCATGACTGAATACGACGACCAATGCCGCTGTTGGCATTGTCCTAAGTTTTCTAGAAATATGCAACTTGAGTCCTACTGAGACAGACGTCTTATAAACATGCGCTCCAAAAGAATGCTCAGACTCAGACTCAGACATACTTTAATGATCCCAGGGGGAAATTACTTAATAGACTATGATGAAGTCGTCAGGAGATTTAGGAGATCGAACAGCACAGGGGGTTTGGGAGCAGCACCTATCACCCCTTTTTGACCCATCGTTTAGTCTCCATGTTAACCAAGCACCATTTCTGCTTGAGATCTGAACCCAGATTTGCACCACTGCATCAGGGCAGGACCACCGACATTTCATCTGGGCAGCGGGATGCTAGCTGCTAGCACCGCTAGTATATCCCGCTTGGTCTGGAAAACACTACAACATTGACAACATTCAAAGATCTGAAACAGGTTATTTATATTCTCAACCTATCATGGTACACGCCAGCAAATCTTACCAAGGAGAACGGTTAAACCAGGGGTACCCAACTCCAGGCCTCCACAGTTACTGTGCTGCAGCTTTTTAACGCACATCTGGTCCAACAGGCCTGAACCAACGAGTGGCTCTTCACTAGACGTCTGCAGCACGCCTGGTGAAGCTGAGGACACATTAGGGCTGGACGATATAGAAAAAAGCGTATTGATAAAACAGAACTCATATTGATCGATATCGATAATTATCTACAAATTCAAAACGTAGATTTTAAGTGCTTAGTGACCTATTTTTAGATAAAGACACAAACACTGAATTCAAACTTAACCCTTTATTTAACCAACTTTGCACCAAAACTGCAAGTTTTTAAAAAGAACGTGTGCTCCCTGAACTCTTTGAAGGGGACGAAGTGTTCCTGGGTCTGTGTTTGTGATTGGTTGGGAGCATGTAATGACTGTAATATTAACTAACAAGGCTAGAAAATTACAGAGTGTTTCTTTGCTGAGCTAACGAGCCTTTACCTGCAGCAGCAAGAGTAGCTTGGCTTGTGGTTGTGTTTTCGTCGTCGCTCGTAACAGAGTGACGACGAATCTGATTGGTTTATTTGGCCCGTCTATCACCAAAATAGGCCAATCAGCTAACCAGTATTTTCGCCCCTTCCCAAAATTATTTCAACGGAAGGTTTCCAGATGGATATGCGGAGCAAATCTATCTGGCGGAGTCAGGTAAGGCTAGAATGCAAAAGGAAGGAAAACTGTTATTCTATTGACCGTTTTTGTATCATCGATATACGTCGAACGATATATATTGTTATTGAATCATCGTCCAGTCTTAGGACATATTTCAGCTTTATTTCAGCAGGGATGCAGGTAGAAGTTGGGAGGACTGGAGATGGAGACATCCAGGTTAAAATATCTCAGACTCAGAAACACCATTGCCACCTAAAAATATCACATAATTGTTTCCGTATTACACATGTTTCTAAATCTGACTTTGCAGGAACACCAGAACGTGCCGCATATCATTCATTAAAGCAACAAGAAACCAAAATGGAAAAAAGGGAAAGTTTACATGTGTGAACAGTGACCTATAAATAATAAGCTGTGGTCCAGAGAAGCAGCAGAGCGGTAGTTATCGCTGTGGCTAAATAAACCTTCAACAGGTGGTCGTCTTTTTCCTGAAAAGCAGCAGTGGGTGTGTTTAACAAAACTTAACGGACTGAGGAAATAACAGCGACGCAGATTTACTTTTTCTGTATTTTTACTGATGTGGTTACTTTCCATTTACCTGCAGGTGCTCCCATTGTGTTTCCTGCAAAGACAACTACACCTTGTTGCATCAATCCATAAATGTTTGTCTCCAGCTCAGTTTTATAGTCAAACCAAAGCTTTTACTAGCATGTTAAACAAGTCACAACCTCAACTATATAACACACTTAAGCTTAACAATTATGGTTATAAACATTTCTCTTTTTATCTACTTTACTGCAACTATATTGGTGTTATTCATGTGTGTGAAATAAAGTTTCCAGCTACAGTAAAAATGAAGTTTGTGCATTCAGATCTGATGCAACAGATGTTTTACTTTTTAAATTGTACACATTTCCTTGTATTTCTGTTCAATCAGTGTTTATATCCTTATTACACTTGTCAATCAGTCTATCACTGAAAATATGCTGGATTTGACCATGTATGGGGATTTTCCTCTAATTTTCACAATTGTCATCCATCAGGTTGATGGTTTAGAAAAAGGTTAAAACATTAAATGACCTGATTGTTAAATTACAAAATACTCAAAAAACAAAACTTAAATAAACATTCAGTATGAAAGTATCCCTAAAGGTTTGATTGGTTACTAATCACTGTTTTGCCCTTTTCCTACATGAGATCTTACAACAACCTCCTATAGTTGGAACGTTTAGTTTAGTTTTGTTTTCATACTGGTTAAAAATCTAATAATGTAATCCTGGTTTTCTATGATAAATGACTATATTTAGCTAAACAGTGATTATATAAATTAGTGTGTTAATTATTCTGCTTTTAAGTCTTTTTACATAGTATATTGATTGCAGTGTGTTACATGTCTGTGTCCAACTGCTCATACAGCAAAGCAACAAGAGCTCATGGGAAAAAGGCGGGTTGTACCTCAGCAAACCTTTAAAAAAAAAAAAGGCTCAACACACGTAACCGAGTTCCCCTAGAAGTGGTTCCTGCACCATTAAAATAACCACCCTGTCACAGAAATACAGCAGAATAACAAAGCTGAGCTTCAGGCGGGATAATAAAGGCCCCATCAGACAAATATTTGGGTTAGATACCTGCTTTTATTCAACACCACGTGGGAACAGACACACACACAGTAGTTTGGTTCACACGGTTTTAATCAGGACAGCCCTGAATGCATGCAGAAAAAAAAACACTGGATCTATTATACGCCAAAAAAAAAAAAAAACACACACACAACAGAGCGTTCCAGTTACATTAATGAACTCAGCTGTGAGTGTTTTCCTGTTTGAAGCAGGAAGTGTGTGTTTCTGAGAGTGTGGGCATACATTGTGACCTTCAGGCACAGCTGAGGGTCCGACTGCCAGCGCTGCTGCTCATATGACAGGAATGCAAACCGCAGCAATGTGTGTGTTTCTGTGTACGCACACGCATTCATGTTACCTATTTAGGAGCCTTTCTACTATACTCACTAACCTTCTGTACACCAGTGGCCCCTTATGGGCACCCAAAGCGGGAAATTAATGCGGCAGACTCCCTTTCTTAGGATAAGAAGTTAGGTTCAGAGATAAGTTTTGGGTTAGGAATAAACTGGTAATGGTTGAGGTTAGATTTGGTGTTAAAAGAAGGCAGAGATAGAGTAACCTGACTCTCGCCAGATGGATTTCGTTCAGCAGAGCTCCACACATCCGTCTGGAATCGCTTCATTGGAAATGTCTTTCAGCAAAAAATCTTGCATATGATTGGATAAACCACTTGTCCGTCATCTTTACTGATGCGCTGCTTCAACCACTTACATCGAAACCAACAGCAAAACCTAAACCATTGTTTCCACAAACAAAAGTCTTCAAAGCAGTTTTTTTATATTAATATTCGGTAGATTGGACAACACTGATGAAACAGCAGCATCGATGTTACCGGGGGATCAAATCTCTCTAATGAATAAAAGTCATACATAACAAAAGTCAGTACAAGTTCCTAATATGAAGAGAAATGTGAACTTGTAAGTGCTCTATGTGCCATTTTTAAATCCATAGATAGAACAAAACTAAGTGTAATATGAGGAGAGGTGCAGCAAACTGGGACATTTACTTTTATAGTGCAAATATGAGAATCTGAATTACAGTAAGAAATAAATGTGAAATAAAGTGTGCATTCATCACTCTGCGTACATAAGTCGACCGCATACATATCACCATCCCAGCATGCTCGTTGCTTTATTGTAAATGAAATGTGTGACCTGAGCACTTAAATGAAAGACAGTCCCAGCTGTGTGTGTATGCCTATCTATATTTTGGTGTGTTGGCAAGGTAGCCATAGATACAGACTCACGCTCCCTTGGAAGCACAAAGAAAGCTGTATTCCCCACCAACTGTTGCCGGCCTTGTGATCTCATCATACTCCGTCGTTTAGCTAATTCAGCCGCAAGAACAGAAAGACTCACAAAAAGGCGTCTGTTCCACTTCTTCGGGACCTTACACAGAGACTCGATGAAACAACAGCTTGGGTCCACTACGTTCAGTGAGGTAACATGTTTCTGGATGTTGGTGTGGAAAACTCACCAACACTAGTGGACATGATTTGGGAGCCGGCTGTTAAGATGTTTGTGTTGAGGAGAGCTGACAAATATCAGCTCCGAAATGGAAACTACTGACTGTTCCTACTCATGATTCAATCACAAAACACCAATGATTTAGAGTCTCTGGTCATTTTTGCACAAAGATACAGTCTTAAACACAATTTTTAAAGTTTTCTCCAGTTTTCTCATTTTTGGAGTCTGCATTGGGTTGTCAAAAATAATCGATACCTTGAAATAATCAATACTAAAACAATAAATTATTAATATACTTATTTGCATAAAAATCAATATAAACTGATTGATTAAAAATGTTGCACTTCTTCTGAAAGCAACACTGCAATGTCGGCAGCCCCTCTCCTCCCTGCAGACGCTTAACTCATAGACATAATATAAGAGTAGACGCGTCATTGGGCGGGTTCTGCCTATGCTGTGATGCGTCAGAGCTTCCGCCATCTTAAATGTGGGAAATCTGCAGTTACTCAGTCACTTAAACAGTATCAGAGGGACTTTAATCTCTGAATATACTTTGTATTCGTAGTATTTTTTTTGTAATATTACAAGTTTATTTTCGTATCCCTTTAGCTTCATTCTCCTGAATTTATTCTCCTAAAGAATAAAAATATTTAAAATAATCTAACCTGGCCCTATTACTCCAGGAGTGAAGTAATTCTGCAAACTGTGATTATTCTGGAAATGTTCCCCCTTAATTCTCATAATATGATGTTTTTATCATAAGATTATCACTTTTGTGTTTGTTTGTTTATTTTTACTTTATTGACCTAGGACTTTTTTTCTCATATTATTAATTTTACCTCTTTAATACTCACCCAAAAAGTCTGTTCCTAAAGGTTCAAATGTGACACGGGTTTTTCATAAGACATACACACACACAAAAAAAATAAAAAAAAAATAAAATAAAATTTATATATATATATATATATATATATATATATATATATATATATGTGTGTGCGTGTGTGTGTGTGTGTGTGTGTGTGTGTGTGTGTGTGTGTGTGTGTGTGTGTGTGTGTGTGTGTGTGTGTGTGTGTGTGCGTGTGTGTGTGTATTTATTGCAGCACAGGAATGAGGCATCTTCTCTGATCCACGTTCACAATAACAGAACTCAACTTTTTTCTGCCACATACAATATGGCGGTGACGTTGACGTGCGAACCTGCGCCCTATGACGCGTCTACGTATATATGTCTGTGGCTTAACTGACCAAAACAATCATCTACTGCTGGAAGTTTAAAGTTCTGCTAACATGCCGAGTACATTCAGAAAAAAACAGAATATATGTGACACTCTATATGCGACACGGCAAACAAAAGCATAGTTTTGAGGTTTACTTTGCAGAGAGACAGACCGGAAAAGGATGAAATGCCAAACGATGCCACCATGCTAGCTACAAGCTAATGCTACATGCTAATGCTACATGCTAATGCTATGAAACTGATGTTTGAAAAGCAATTTAAACGGGTCTGAAAAGCTCCCGGATCTACAAGAGTGAAGTAGTAAATCTCTTGGATGACATATGCTAACGCTGTCTTGTTAAACATTAGCTTCACTGACATAAACAGCCAGATTACGATGTTCTGTCGGTCTGAGCTCCCCCGCTGCGCAGTTCCTAACCACGCAAAGCTCTGTTCTACTGTGGTACAGATTAACATAGGAAACAATCAGCTTCTGGCTCAGTCGGCTAATAAATGGTGAAGCAACGCAACAAACCAGTATGCTATCCCCCATTAGCCCACTCCTCCATTCAGTTGTAAAGGCATTTGATGCTAATGTGGCTAATGACAACACAGGTAAATATTAAAAATGGCGGAGCTAGCCTGAATCTGCCAGCTACAGGAGAACAAATTGTGGGACCAAATAATAACCTATCCTAATGCTGTTAATCACTTAAGAAAACATCATGAAAATGACCTGAAAGACAGAAACAGGGAAGTAAGAGTTGAATTTTATATATTTGTCTGAACACTGTATTGTCCCCTAATTTTTTGTTTTGCCCTAATTAAGGAAGCCAAAATATTTTCATAATGTATTGGATAATTTTTTTTTCTCAATTATTTTATCATTGTGAAAGGTTCAAAATAAACAATATTTTCAACCAGAGCAATTAACCATTAAACATATTTAAAGACTTTTAGTTTTCATTTAGCATAGAATAAGCAGAAAAAACTACTTGGTTAAATTTATTAAGGCAAAGCTTGTTTCTGTCTCTTGAAGCAAGTCTTATTCCAGTTTTCTCATCGTGAATAGAGCAAAGAAAACCATGTTTTAGTTAGTTTGTTTACTTTTAGACAATGATACTTTATTAGCTTCAGAGTAAAAATAACTCACATCTTAGATGCCATGTTTGTTTTCTTTAAATCAAGCTACTTTTGCCCTCCTTTATTAGTGTGATGTAGGCAAAATAAATACAGGTTTTCAGTTAGAAAGGTTAAGTTGACATGCATTTGAAAACTTCCAGTATGTTTAGTTAAAGCAGTGAAACCACTCGGTAATAAATAATTCACAGTACAATTGTGCTCCTTGAAATAAGAGCCTTTGCTGTTGTTTCACTCACGTAAACAGGGACTTTTAGTTTACAGTTGTGGTTTGTTTAGTATGACCAGTGAAACTACTCTGTAAAGTTTGAGTAAACAAAGCACACGCCTGTCCTTAGAAACAATGCTTTTTTTTATCCTGAAAGTTTTCTGCACATTTTACCAGTTTTAGTTTGTATCTAGCTTGGTTGGTATTAGCTTCTGAAGTTTTAAGATAATTTAAGATGATATATTAAAAAAAAGCAAAGTCATGCTTTTTAACCATGTTATTGTATGAAGATTAATAATCAAGTTTCAGACATATTAATCATCTTTTATTCCTTTTTTTTATTTTTCATTATATAAACTGAAAGTACTTCGTTTAACTTTAGAAGACCGCTAAAGTTGGGTTTAAATGATAAAAAATAATATTTCTTCCCCCTGTATAAACCTTCTTCTCAGTTTTCAGTAGAGGCGACAAAAATCAGATCAAATGCAAGTCTCAGGCCTCCAGGACAGATTTATCATCACATTCAGTACAAATTCAATTAGTAGCCAAAGTAAGGTAAGGCAGGAAATGTAGATTTTTTTTTTTTGCTGTAATTTCTCTATCAATCAATCCTTTCCACATGAAGGTGAATTATGATTTCTGTCTCATCCCACATTTTTATTCATAACCACCGTGGCGTTCAGCCCGCACGGGTGATGATAGAATTACACCGCACCGAAGAAGACAATTACACCACATCAATAAATGTGGAGCGCTGCTCAATTCAAGTCATTCAAACCTTTTCGCTCAGAGCGGCTGAAAGGGCGTCCACGTCGGCGCCTGAAATCAGACTCTCAAGGGCCCGACTGGGATGAAGCGAGATAACTCGGAAATAAAAGAGGAAGGCTGAAAATAAACCTGGCAGAGGCAAAGCCAGGGAGAAAGAGGGTGACGAGTGGGACATTATTAGGAAAACCATCAGGGATGAACGGAGACAAACAATTGGCAAAGGTGCTGTGAGAGAAATAGAATAAAAACTTAGACTATAAACAATGTAATGCCGACAGTACTTCAAAACAATTTAGCAATTCATTAAACTGATTGTTGCCAATGTCCACATGAGTCTTGTGGACCTGGGGAAGGCTTACAACCGTGTCCTTCAAGGTATTCTGAGGTGCCTCAGAGGTTTTTCAGGGCTATCTGTTGTTTGTGTACCAAAAGTAGGAGCTCGACTAGATCGATCGGTTCTTGGGTGCAAAGCAATGCGTTGTCACAGGATCTGTTTGTGGTCTTTGAGGACAGGATCTCAGTGATGGACAGAAGGGATGTCTGGTTTAAGAAGCTTAGGTTCATCATCTTTGCTTTTTGCAGATGACGTGGTTGTGTTGGTTTCTTCAAGCCACAAAGTCCAGCATGTATGGTTTACAGTTTGCAGCTAAGTGGGAAGGATGCAGAGCGAGAGTCAGTTCCTCGAAATCTGACACAATGAATCTAAAACGGGTAAAAAATTCTTCTGGTTTAGGGGCAAGTCTTTGCTTCAGGTTGGAGGAGACCGACGCTCAGGCATCTTGGTGCCTTGTTGATGAGTGACAGTATGATGGAAGCAGGTGATCTTCTGTCTTGATGCAGGCTCCGCTTCGGTATGTTAACTGAGCCCAAAAAAAAAAGCAAAGACCTCAATTTACTGCTTTGTCTAAGTTCTAACACTCAACTATGGTTTTGAGATGAAGATCGTGACTGAAACAAGAAGATCTTGGGATAGAAACAGCTTAAACGTCCTTCTGTAAGGTGGAGGTGGACCTAGTTGCTCCAGAGATCTGTCAAACAGACAGAGCTCAAAGTAGAACTGGTGAGAGCAGTGGAGCTACAATGAATGGCTAACGGCTAAGCTAACCGGATACATAAACACTACAAGTGCACATGCACAGCCAGCAAGCGTAAAGTTCAGAATCATGTAAGCGCGGCAGAATGATTGGCATGTGGGACGTCCAATAGATAAGGCGAAACCCCCAGAACCTGAGGGACAGAGGGGGGTGAGCGCAGGACCACAACTCTGACCAAACCATGCCATTCGGACCTAACAGCAAAGACAGTTTAAAGCAGGGATCACCAACCTTTTAGAAGTTGGTGATCTTCTTTAGAAGCTGTGACTAGAACAGTCAGAGCTCAACTTAATGTTATGTAATATAAACATGTTTTTACCTTTTTAATTAATTTCATTTTAAATCTATGCAAGTACAAGAATGATTAAAAAGGAAGAGCAACTAAATAAAATAACATTTGAGATGCAGCTCACTGGAGGGTTGTGCTATTTTTTGGATAGACGTGAGGGCCCCACATGTGGTCCCCTAGGGTTACCTGGTGACCGCGGGCCCCATGCTGGTGACCCCTGGGTCAGAGTTTTCACAGACCTGCAGCTCCCACAGAGAATGATTTTTTTAACCTCGTTTTTGTGAATACGTAATGTATTTACTACTTTCAGGATGGAAGGCAGATTTTACCCAGTTATAACAAAAAGTGTTTCTGAACAGGATTACCAGCTATAGCTTTAAGTTTTGGAGAAACACGATCGCAAAGGACTACTGGTACGCTTTATTAGGTCAGCTACATTGTTTCTGTTGCCTTCATCGCTAATATTGTATCTCACCATTTGGATGGACTTTAAGCCATAACTTGGATACATAGATTTTGGGAATGAAAGGTCAGAAAGCTCAAAGAGAGTTGTTGGGACACTGTGCTTATTGAAAAGAAAGAGGGTAGGGAAATGTGGGCTAATCATGATAAATATTGTAATCAAAACAATATCAGCATGATTTTATACCACTTATAGTCTGTTTAGAGTTGACACAGAGCAAGAAAGCACCAAATACCAATACAGTTCCTCAAAGAAAGGTCCAGTTTTCTCTACCCCAAAACAATTCAAGAACTAATCGATGGCCTATAATGGAAAATAATCTGAATCCACAAGCTTCACTTAAACTAATTTCCAGAACCCAGACAGCCTGCTTCATCACTTCTCTGTTTTTATATTTGCTGCTGCTCCCAGTGTCCCATAATTCCATGTGGGCATGCAATAAAACACAAACACACACAAACAAAGGGGCCTTTTTGTTCCACCGCCTGCTTGGAAGCCAGTGGCACGCACAATCACACGCGCACAAGACGCACACAAGACGCACACACACAGATGTTGGCTTCGCCTGGAGCTGGGCATCTGTCCCTGGTCATCAGAAAGACAGAGAGCATTCCTTCTCCAGAAACACGCCCACTAAACGGAGCAAAAATACACCAAACAAGCAGTTATTCAGCCGGACGCACACATGCTTCATGCCTCAGTGTTGCACGGAAACAAACAGGCAAACATATGCAACAGAGATAAAGAGGTTTTAAATAAAACACTCCATTTGTCCTACATTCATGCAGGGCAAACAATTTTCAGAGGGAATAATACAGAAAATTTGACTGAAACATTAATTTTGGAGCCACTGGCGAGGTATTGATCACGTTTAAAAGCCGCATCTAACGTTTCTAAGTTAATAACAGCATGAAATTTCAATGATTTCTACTGTTTTTTTAAAGGTCTGAAAGTATTATCTCCCTCTTTGAATCTAGTTTTTTCACCTTTACAAAAATAATAAGTAACAAATCAACAATAAATGCTCTGGTCCTGTCATTCGGAGTCTGTATTCTTGACATTAAAGAGAGCTGCTTTTTTTTTTTACAGGATGAAACAACAATCAGTGACCCGTGTGCGGAGGAACGGACCGACTGCACCTGTCCATGCTGCCGTGTTTGATTTACAGCAGAGGCAAGCACCAAAAAACCTGCAATAAAACCGAGCTGCCGGCTCCGCCAGGTTTAACCAAAGCTCCTGGCTCCAGCTCGACATGTTTACACATTTATGATTTCCATCATCTTCGCCTTTTGAAGATGTTTTACAGTATCTTTCTTTTTTTTTCCCCTGCAGGACAAACTAACCTGGACAGTCGCAGTAAACATGTTCACTGATTTATCTCAGTTTCTTTCCAGCTTTCACTGTTAGTGGAAAAAAGGACACGAAGTTCCCAGTAGACAGAGACGGATGAAATTCCTTTGTGGTTCTGGCCTCCAATCGTTTAAGTCAAGTGAATCTCTTCTAATACTTAAGTCAGCAACCGAGAAAGCAGGAGAAGATTGACGCTGTTTTCTTAATCTCCTAAACATCTCACAGAAACATAATACTTCTATTTGATTTAAGATTGTTTAGCTGCGTGTATCTTTCTGTTAAAACGGCAAGTAAAAAAAATTGTTATCCTTCTACTTTTTCCATTTTTATCCATCCATCTCAGGAAGGGGCATGGAGGTTTGGGGTTTAGAAGGGAAACCAAGACCTTGTTCTTCTCAGTGAAATTTTTTAGATCGTTCTGAGGGATGCCAAGATATTATAGTCCCTGCAGCAGGTTCTGCACTGCAAAAACGGATCTAAAAAAAAGCAAAATGTTCTTAAACATAGTGTTTTTGTCCTTTATCTGAGCAGGTAAATATGATCATTTGCCAATGGAATGAGTATTTTGACCCCTAAATTAAGATAATTAGACATCTTACACTTGAAATAAGATGATGGAGATGAATTGTTCCTATTTTAAGTGCACAAATCTTATTCTATTGGCAGATCATCTTATTTACCTGCTCAAATCAAGGACAGATACACTAATTTCAAGAAAAGTTTACTTATTTTTAGTTCCGTTTTTGCAGTGTGAGTCTGCTCCACACCTTCTCCCAGTGGGATATACCCAGAAAATCTCCAAAGGGAGTCATGCAGGAAAGACTTCCCAATCAGAAGGCCACAGAGGAGGACAGTCTCTGCTCTGAGCTCCCCCCGGATGATTAATCACTTCACTTTCCCTATAATTTGTATCCAGGAACAGCAAAAAAAAAAAGATTTTTGACGCATACCTGGTCTTTAGTAACAGGTGTTGCATTCTGGGAAATCTATAGAAGAATTCTGGAGAATCCTTCTATAGATGCACCAATCTCAAATTTGTGTCCAATTTCCAAACTACAGTTTCTGTAAAGCGTTGACCCACCAATGCCCATTTTAGGCCGTTTGTAATTGAGCTCAAAGTTGTGTAAAATATTTGTTTTCAGCCGTCCTGCCACGAGCGCTCAGAAATTAATTTTAGGAGCAGAGGGGACGTGTGAAAGAGAAGCTGCTTTGGAAAGTTTAGTTTTTATGTTTTACATTTTAAAATGAAGACAAACTGATGACTGAGGTTGTTTTTTTTTTTAAACTTTCCTTGGCATCAGTGATGGGCATAAATAGAGCGTTACTACCCAAACAGCAGTCTCTGTGTGTATTCCTGCAGAACGTTGAACGTTTTAACTTTGGGGTTTCAAAAAGGTTTGAAACTTCTCTCATTCCAGCAGGATACATAACAGGCAGAGGTTGAAGACTCAAACGAATTAAACTGTGCTGCTTTATTGTACTTTCTTTAGTCTGTTATTTGCTGAAAGTCTTGCTCTCTCTCACTCTCTCGCAGCCTGAATGAACCACAGAAAAGCCTCTAAATGTTTCCTTTTAAATGGTTTCTTACATTTCTGTGCTTCTTTTGACTGATACTGTAAACTTTGATATTCTTCCCTCAGTAACAGCATCCACACCGTAGAGTGTTGTCAGAATTACCCGGTAGTGGTTAGCTGGGGTGCATTCACTGACTGGAAAAATATCTGATTTTTGAGCTTCTAAACAACATTTCCAGACATCGTTTCTTATGCATCAATAAAATCAGGTCAAAATTTAGACTACATTCACACTGCAGGTCTTGATGCTCAATAATAATTTATTTTTTTTTTTTGCTGAAATCTAGCATGGTGGTTTATACTAGCAATTAAATGCAGCATCAGACTTCTGTCTAAATGGTTCAAGGCCCCAAAGCGAGGCGCGTGAGCAGTTAGCAGAAGAAGACGTCACAAAGAAGTGCACCGTTTACAGAAGTAACAACAGATGTAATTGTTATTTTAAGTGTTCGATAAAGCTTTGTTCAAAGAAACAAACTTGGACACCGCCGTCTGTGTTATTATGAAGCTGTTGACCAGGGAGAGCCAGGACAGTGACGTAAAAGACGGCTGAAATGCGACATGACCGTTAAAACTGCAAACGCTTTGAGAAATATCTGATACGCATCCGAATTAGTGCCACATATGGAACTGGCACCGATCGGATCTGATTTTGGTTAAAAAGTTTGGAACTGTGCCTTTCTCACTGCCATGAAACAGGCGGATATGGGTCGCATATGGGGCTGGACGACGTAGAAAAAAAGATTATCGATAAAATATAAATCATATAAATCATATCAACAATTGTCAACAAATTCAAAACACATATTTTAAGTGCAGCCCTGGCCATTTTTTGGTGTACCTTAGCGACCTATTTTTAGATACAGAACACACAAACACTCAACCCTTAATTACCAAAACTGCAAGTTTAAAAAAAAAGAAAAATAATGCTTTGAAGGGGGCGGAGCTTGGTGACGGATCATTCCTGGGTCTGCATTGTGATTGGTTGGGAGGATGTAATGACTGTAATATTAACCTACATGGCTAGAAGGCAAAAGGAAGGAAATTGTTATTCTATCTAACTTTTTATTAACCCTTTTTTTTCTATTGTCGATATACATCTTTCGATTGATAAATATCGTTATTGAATTATCGTCCAGCCCTAGTCGCATATTGGCAAAAAGGTCGGATTTGCCTGCTGTGTGAACGTAGCCTTTGGAGCACTTAACGACTTCCCTTCCTGTTGGAAGATGATTGCTGAATAAAGCTCCTTGCTGTAACCCAGGGTTGTATCCCTGTTGCAAAAAAAAAAGTGTATTTCCTGTCTGCTTAACTTAAAACTGATGTTTTAAATTCACAGTGAAAGCTGGCTGAGTTTTGCTGGTTTCTGAATCTTTCAGCAATGAAAAAATATGAGACCTATAACAGTCCTGATAGCCTTGCTCATGAAAACTGCCCCGGCTTGTTGAGCTCCGAGGCTCGCTGCAAAGCTGCTACTGTAAGACCAACATTTCATTTTGTTATTCAAGTCTAAAAGGCTGTGCTGAGCCATTAGGATTCAAAACATGCCGTAAATGCCGTTTCTCTCTGAATGTGACAGCTTTAGTTGGTCTGTCTGCCGCCAACAGTCTGACATCAACAGTCTGAGTTTTTTTCCAGCGAGAAGTCGAAACCAGGGAGGACAAATAGTTTTTTCAGACCAAAAAACGACTCGCTGCTCGAGAAAGTGGAGTAAAGTAAGGAGAGTTAAGTGTTTCTGAGCCCTCCGGACACAATGACCTTCTTTCTTCTGTCCGCGGGGAACAACTGCAGCTCTGTCCGTCTCCGGCTGACCATACAGGGTTCCTTTTATTGCAGCCCAGCCGCAAGGCTTCAGCGAAACGAGCGCGAGCTTCAGAGACTGAAACCGAGTCCAGGCCCGGGCCTTGACTGACAATTAAAGGCCCATTCTGTGCTTTTTTTTTCAGCCGCGCCTGTTTTTCCATCCGAGGTTCGTCGAGTGTGTGTTGATCACGGCGACAAAGACTCTGTGTGCGTGTTTGAAACAGGAGGAATGTGTGTGTGTTTGGAGGGAAGAGTCCCGAGCGCATTCCTGAAGGAAGAGATGCAGGCCGGATAAAAAAAAAAAAAGGAGGAGGTGGCAGAGGAGAGGGAGACGACGGGGGAGAAGGTGGGAGTGAAGAATGAACCTTAGGAGACACTAGAAACAGAGGAGAGATGGAAATAAAGAAAGATGGAGCTTTACACAAGGGAGGAAAAAAAACAGAAGAAAGAGGAAAAAGAGGGACACCATGTATCAATTTAAAGAAAAACTAAAACCAGGAGGAGAAAAAAAAGACCAATGAGTGAAACAATGGGCTACATTTCCCACAATGCACTGCACATCTCCTCCACCAGAGGCAAAGAAAAGACAGAGTTAAACCTCTGGGGCGCCACTGATCAAAGTTTTAAAAACATAAAAGGTTAGCACGGCGCTACAGAGCCGGATCAATCAATCCCACCAATGACCAGCCGGGGCGATGGACCTCCTGACCTTCTCCTTTTCTTCTCCATCAACCCAAACGTCTTAGCTGTAGCTCGCCGTCAGGACGACACCTTTGCACTGCCGACTGCTTGAATCTGAGCTTTAACATCCCACACCTAGAACTCTTAGCTGTCATCAGTCCGCTGCTTCCAAAACAGCCTTTTAAAACTCCTCTCGACCCGCTTTGATGCTGAAGTTTTTTTTTTTTAAGCACAAGATAAGATAAGATAAGATAAGATAAGATAAGATAAGATAAGATAGTCTTTATTGATCTCACAATGGAGAAATTCACTCGTCACATCGGCTCATACAAGAAGGTGCATTCAGTTATATACAGTGAATCTTCATATATACAATGGATCAAAAAGAATACCAAAAAATACAAAAAGAAATAGGAATGGGCATATGATGTCTTATTTACATGCATAGTGGTCTATATATATATATATATATATATATATATATATATATATATATATATATATATATATATATATATATATAAACATATATATATATACTTATATATATACATATACCTATACGCCTACATACATACGTACCAACACGTATATATGTGCATATACATTGTATACATTTGTACATACATACATACATGTGTACTGACATATGTTCAGGTGTTGATAGCAGCAGAAGTCACTACATCAGGATTATTGCACGGGTTGTAGTACAGTGTATTAATTAGGTTATTGCACATTAATTATTACAGTTGTGGTTACAGTTATAGTGCCGCACTGTATAATCTGGTAGCAGCAGGAATGAATGACCTGAAGTTTTACAAGTTTTACAAGAAGTTTTACAGATGTCAGGAGGACCAGAGAGTAGAAGAGAAGAGAGTTCAGGTCAGAAGCAGAGAACGACTCATGACTCCCAACCTCTGGATGGGTAGAAAGTTGTTTTATGTGCAACAAAAACCACGTTCGGATTAAAAGCAATCAGAGAATCTGTTCATCGGACATGATCTCTTATCTTCCCAGGCTGACCTCTGACCTCAGCGGGGGTGGGGGGTGGGGGGGTGGGGTGGACTGGAGTCTGAGAAGTGTTAAAGCGTGACAGTCATAAGACGTGCATGAGCGGGTCCAGGGAACACAGTGTGACCGCAGAAGATACAGAGTCGGATCAGAAGGAAACAAATGGCACAAAGAGGCGCTGTGTGAGGCGCGTTTGGTCAATCTGAGCTTTCAAAACAGCAAGTTTTACATTTCTGGTGATAGTTCTGACTGAAACAAGTCAAAAATACTAAATATAGGAGGTGAGGAGGAAAATGGTTTATACACGAGTTAAAGCAGAAGAAAGGACCTGCAGCAAGTTATTTGATAGAGCCAGTAATTTTAAATCACACAGCAAACGAGATTAACAAATGACTGGATTAACCCAATTTCTGCATCAAAGCATCCGTCCCTAAACTTTAAATATTTGATAAAGGGATCTTTCAGCGTTTTCTCACCAATCAGAGGCGATCAAAGCGAAAATGGCTGATTGTGACAAAGGGTTAGGCAAAGAAACAGATGATCATAAACTGCAGATTGGTTTTCTAATCTGAGCTCAAGGATGTAAATCTAAAAAATTTAGCCCGTCATAATTTATACCAACATCTGCTTTATGATTAAAAAATAACCAATATTACAGAAAAGGCATTAAAAAATTATGTTAATTTATTTTCTTATCTGAATTATGTTAAAGTAAAAGGAAAAAAATCCACCTTGCAAATGCTCTGGCAGAGGAGCTTTTCCAAAACATGGCACATTGGATGATCATATATGATATTTGAAAGAAGAGATCTCCATCTGAAGCAGTAGGATATCACATTTGAGATCATGGAAATGTTCAATAAGCCTGTTAATGACATATTATCCCATTTTCATCTCAGTTATTCTCACCTCATCGCCCAGAGGAGCAGAAATAGTCCAAATGTGCAGTAAACGGGCGGCAATCTGAGTCAAAAGCTGGGAAGAGACGGAGCATCTGAGCGCTTCCAGAAAATCAGGAGAAAAACACTTTTAACAGCAGCAGAAACAGAGAAAACACACAGATGTTTTTATGCCAATCAGGAAACTTATCATAATAAAGCCAGAGTTTGACCGACTTTTACCCTGCAGAGCCAGAGGAGGACCGGCGAGGCGTGACGCCTTCAGCCTGCACAGCAACTACAAATCAGCAGAACAAATATCAGTTTAGTGGAGAAGAAAAGAGCTGAAAGCAGCACTATTTAAAGGCCAGCAGCTCAGGAGGTTTTCTACTTTGAATTTGGTGCTTTTTAACAACGTTGTAAAGGAGCTCCTTATTAGTTTCTTTCCTCTGCTCTCCCTAAAACACAGATATTCCTCGTCCAATCGGAGTGTAACGTATCATGTTTAATTGATTCCTAACTAACCAAACATTTATTGGGTCAATCTGGACCGGACATTAACATTTCAGTCAGTGCTGATGTTTAAAGTCTCATTTTCTTGCTTATTTTTTTTATTCTTCCAGTCTAGAACAGATTACTGAACCTCTGCATGGCACCGCTTCATTATAGGGAGCACAAATTAACCATCAACTAGCTGCCAATTACTGTACAAATTAGTGGAATATTAACCTCGGCATGATTCGCTGTATTTTATTCTTTAATCCTGTTTCTCTGTCAGTGCTTTAAACACCTTCTGAATTCATCCTGGCACTAAAACGCTGCTCCCTCTGTCAGCATCATTTGTCCTAAGCGGTTAAACTCTTGGATCCAAAACTCCGGCTCTGCTCGGTTTTTATGTTTAACTTGACAACGTTACTTTGTCAAGATGTAACCGTACAGATCAGTGGTGTTGGATCCAGGCTTCCAGGAATATACATTGACTATTAGCATCCCTTTGTAAAGAAATATATTTAGAGAAGGTTGACTTTCACTTTACTGACTTAGATTTTCAATTAAATGTCCTGGTTTGTTAAAAAAAGATTCTGCCACGTGCTGAGCAAGGTCAGACAGACCCTCCACTGTACTTAACAGCAGCAAACAAACTACTTTTCCATGAATTGTTTCTGGAACGTTTATAGCTGAAAAGGTCAACCTGAGCTAAACCTGAAAAAAGTGGACCTCGTAGAGTTTAGCCTCGTTTACGTTTGTGAAGGTGGGAGGGAAAGGCTTCTTCCTGCTATGCCAGCCAAACAACTTGTATAGTAAACTTTGGAGATATTTTTAAATGTTGTGTTCTTGTTTGTCATGTGTCCTGTTTTCTTTATTATTTTTTAACTATTTCCCTGAGTCTAGATGTGAACAACTCTAAACAAGCAGCCTCTTTCCAGAGGTTTATAAAGCCGAACACAGAGTATCTGCCTTACTTCAATACAGAGTTCTCTGTTCGCCTGTCTTTCCCATTTTGGACGGTGGGTAACAGACACAGACACTCAGTGTCAGAACATATTTCTAAGCTCCAATATGATATAATTAATAAAGAAAGCCAAGATGTAGAAGATATTTCAGCTACATTGATTTTAAGGGAGTGTCTGAGGTACCAATGACTGAACCACCGATTATTTTTGTTAAAAACATTTTTCCACGCCTAAAAAAAGAATAAATATACTCCAAGTAAAGGTTAGGTTTTTCTAAAAATGAAAGATTATGCTTCAAAAATAAGATAATTTAGCTTGAGGTTGTTTTAAGCCAAGTCATCTTGGCAATAGTACCAGAAGCAGTTTGCTTAGAGGACTCTTAAGCATTTTAAAATAATTACCTTTAACATTTTTGCCACTTTTTCAAAATAGGAGGAAAAAACAACAAATATGAAGCGATGAAAATAAGAAGACACGGTTCCATCCAACCAGCCATCATCTATAACCACTGATGTCTGCAGGGTCACTGGGCGAGGGTCCATCAACACAGAGACACATAGAGCTAACCACCTAGGGGCAATTTAGAGAGCACAATTAAGCTAACAGTCATGTGTTTGTCTGCGGGAGGAAGCCGGAGTACCCTGAGAGAACCCACGCATGCACAGGGAGAACTCCATGCAGGGTAAGAATAACCGTAGAACCTTTAATGACAGAACCAGCCTGAGTCGGAACCAAAGGGCGACAGAAAAAAAACACGTTTTCTTGCTTTTCAGACTCATCTGCATCTCAATTATTCTCCCAGCCACACATTGAAGACGCGATCACAGCGCTACCTGAATTATTGCACACTTTTCCACTTGAAGCTGCGCTCTCATCAAACTCAATTATTCCCCCCCGACCGTCTCATTATCTTTCCTGCCTCCATTCGTCATCTTGATTTCCTCCGTTAGCCGTTTGCACGCAGTTATTTTCTCTCGATGTCCTCATGAGCTGCGTTTTGAAGACAGAGTCAAGGGCTCAATGTTTCCTTTCCAGAAAGAGGTGGAGGCGAGGGTGATAGTCACCCAAAAGAGGGAAATGTTGGTCTTTAATAGGTTTAAAGTAAATAAATGCTCTCTAATGTAGCCCTGTGGGTTCAGGAAAAATTAAGACAAATTAAA
The DNA here is from genome assembly GCF_011125445.2 of Fundulus heteroclitus. Classification (NCBI taxonomy): domain Eukaryota; kingdom Metazoa; phylum Chordata; class Actinopteri; order Cyprinodontiformes; family Fundulidae; genus Fundulus; species Fundulus heteroclitus. The sequence continues at coordinate 2,921,812 of NW_023396835.1, read as the reverse complement.
TGGCTTTCAAAGTTTAAGCAAAATAACCTTTTTTTTTTTTTTTTTGGAGATCCTGAGGAAATTGAATTTTACAGAAGAACATCAAAAAATCTCAATAAAACATTGAAGTTTGTTCCGATAATGAAGCCAGAAAGTTTGTTCTTGGGCTTTGATTAAGCCCATCAAATAAAGGCAAAATCCTCTACTTTAGCAGCAGATTAGCTTGGTCCCAGTACAGTAATCTCCAAACTGGAAGAGCTTAAGTCTTAACTAGTCATGAGAAAATGAAAGTTTTATTGAGACGCGACAGAGCCGTGAACCAGCAGGCTGCAGGGACACTTTTTATCAGTTTCTCACATCACGCTGGAGGAATATGGCCCAACCCTTCCTTCCAGGGTTGCTTCAGTTCACTGCGGTTAGCAGACAGCTCTCTTATGGCCCCCTGACAGCGTCTCTATCAGGTTAAGGCGTGGACTTTGACTAGGACCTCCTGGTTGCTGCTGTGTTTGGGATCACTGATCTTTCATGACCCAGTTTGGGCCGAGTCTCTGCAGAAGGCCGGGATCTCCAGACGTCTTTCAGAGCTCCGGTGGCTCCTTCAGACGTCTTTTTTTATTTTTTACAAAGCATAGGTCAAGTCATAACTTTCAAATAAGCCAAACTTGTTGCGTATTTTTAATTTTATTAGTTTATTTTGTCTTTTCTCAGAGTGTTGGACACTCTTGACATTCGTAGGGACGTCCTCCTGGTTGCCGCCTTGAATAATGTTCTACTTGTAGTAATATTGATAAGAATCTTCCCCACTTCAGAATGCTTTAAAAAGCGTTGAATGGTCTTCAAATCTTTCCCAGGTTGAATGCTTTGTTTTATTAAAGGTCATTGCTGATGTCTTTCCACCCCGGCGCTGTGTTAGTCGACACCTTTGAGTTCAAAAGCAGCAAACTAACAAAACCGCTGCTTTCACAGGTGATCAGCGCTGGTAATGAACATTTAATGGATCCATTCTCACCTGCCGGCTGCTTTCCTTCCTACATCCGGTGGAATCAGTAAGTAAAGCCTTTATTTTTACCATAACTGGTTAAAACATCATGGTCCTGTATGATTCTTGCAGATATTCCGTTTTAAATCAGTCTTTCCTTGTCTGATGTGCCTGTTTCTTTTAAATTAAAACTCTCAGGATTCTGAAAGGATTGTGTGTTCATTGGAGGATTAGAAATGCAGAAACTAATCTCTGTAATAAATCCTAAAGATTTATTTTAAGAAATATTCTAAATCAATGAGATCCTGATCGATATCGGCGGCCTCCCACCTGTAAGCCCGCCTGTACCGGAGCGTTTACTGGGGTTTAAACGTTACCCAAACAATAATTACCTCTGCAGCTTCTTATCTCCTGCCACCGGCGCACTGCGTCATCCAATCGGCTGCCGCCGCCGCCGCTTGTGTAACGGCGGGTTTAATCCGCGGCGTTCTTGGAGATCAGCTGTTCTCGGGGCTGGCATCGTCTCTGGGCTCGGTCCAATAAAGTGGCGCTAAGTGGGTTTCTAGACCAAGTGTTTGGAAAGCGCCTAACGAGACGGGCCGGGAGCCAATCCCCCAGCATGCCGAGCTTCGTTATGTAACATTCCCGCGCTCTCTTAGCTCTTCCACATCCTTATCTGTCGTCTTCCTCCTCTCAGATGGAACGGAGTCTGACTTTTTACCTGATTTAACACGGAGGGTTTCTGCAGCCTCTCCAGATAATTGTCTTAAAGTGTGCAACAAGAGGAGCTGAATGTAGAGAGGGATTAAGAGGGTGGAGGGGGGGGGGGACTCTCCTCCGGTTGGAAATGTCAACTCTGTGACCCCGGTCGACCTCCGCTGACTCGCTGTCTGGACTGCGGAGACTCCAGGCGACACGTTGAGAAGCCAGAACAGTCCTGACAGGAGAGAGGGGGGGTGGCGGCACGTGGAGCGGGTTCATCCGTCGGTGTTCGGCTATTTCAAGCAACCCTTTGGATAAAACGTCCGCCGAACGTGTCCGGCTCAGAGTCAGCAGATTTATTTCTCAGGGATACATGGTGGGTACTACAGAGAAGCCCAATCCTTCGTTTTCATCTTCGTTCCGCAGGTTCTGCTCAAAGATATGAGCAGAAACAGAAGGGCCGAACATACGGAGCCTCCCTTGCAGCCTGCGGGGATTATCGGAGGTGTCCGTATATGGGCCAGAGGAAAGAAAACCAGAGAGTCTGAGAGGCATGAACCATCCCGAAGCAAATATTCTGATGCACAAGCAAATGCAAACTGAAGCTAAAACCTGACGACATAATTCTGTAGCATAAACCGACAGACTTTAGATTAGTAAAACAAAAAAAAGAAGAATATCTAGATGAGCCATAAGCGTCCTCACTTAGGCCTGGCAACAATACGGACGCACAGAAGGACCGGTGGTGACGTAATCTGCCAGCCAGGCCTCAGCCCTGAAGGCTGAAGCTACAGCAGCAGAACAATGGCACAGGTCCACAGAGTGGGTCTGAAAACAGACCTGAACGAGTCGCTGCTGCAGCTTGGTGCAAGAAAATTACAACGCTGCACAACATATTCTTAATATACACTGGCAGAGCTGGCTTTAATGGCCCTTAATCCACACAGCGGTTGTACATCAGGGCTGCTAAAGCCAAGAGGTGGGGGTTTAGTTTAATGGTAAAATGAAGGGTCCAGATTTGGGCCAAACACAAATTTCATTATTGCTATATTCAGATAGAGCATTGCAAATATTTTCCTCATGCCAGGGAGCCCTAATGCAAACTCAGTGTAAGAAAACTTGAAGAACGTAAAATACCAAGAAGGACTGGAGGGTACAGGCAGAAAACTACAGCAGAATAAAAGGAAGTTTGCATAAAACAAAACATTTAAGGATAAAGAAGAAATTAGATTTTCCATCTTCTATATATATATATATATATATATATATATATATATATATATATATATATATATATATATATATATATATATATATATATATATATATATATGAGCCACTATTCAATTCATTTCAATTCAATATTATTTATATAGCGCCAAGCCATGAAGCACGTCATCTCAAGGCACTTTACAAAGTCAAATTTAATAATATTACACAGACGTGATAACAACACAAATCAATGTCTCAGCATCCTCAGCCTTATAAAGCTATTAATCACGTATCAAGAAGGTAAACGTGAGCGTGGAACGGATTGTTTGTTAATTTCTGGCCCTAATTGGTATGCCAACAACTCCCTGACTCCTGTTTCTGATGCAAGTCAGAAACAGCAGAAAGTTTAGAGTCCGGCTGAGTTGCTGGACTTAGAATTTCACCATCCGGACCATTTTGTACGTTTCCGAGGATAAAAAGTACGACGCAGGATGGTCTAAACATCTAATTGCATTTATTGTCAGAATTCCTGAGATACTTGACTAACAAGAAAATTAAACTGACTTATTTTGGCATTTTTGCGTCTTTTGTACCCATAACCCTGAAGAAATGTCTTTCGCCAGATAAAAAGAAAAGACAAAATGAAGCCAGTCTGACGCAGGCACCTTGATTCTGCTAAATAGCAGACTTCTACATATTATATCAGCAGCATATGGTGGCAAAGCAACAGGAAGTCACCTCTCAGACATGCAGGAGATCAAGCCTGACTCCCATCCAAAGCCTGGGAGGCCATCTGTGTGGGAATGTTTCCCACTCCGGTTCAGAGAAAGGCAGGTCAGAGGACAGGAGAGCTGAGTTTTTCAGTCCTCTTCGCCAAACTAAACCCTGAAGCAGTGATACAAACCAGGAGGCCACAGGCTGCTGCTTCAAAACCCGTTAAATATTCACCTAAACCAACCGCGTTCACACTCAGAAAGGAAACGGCTGCTGCGTGGAGATGAAACGGCACACAGATTCTTTAATCTGTTAATGATTCAGAGAAAGACGAGAGCGAGGCGAGGGAAGAAGAAAAAAAATGGGATTTCCGTCACAGAGAAAAGTGATGAAACAAAGTCAGAAGGGAAGGAAAACCTTTGTTCCGCAGCAGAACAGCAACAAATAAGAGTCACTTGAGGTTAATGAGGGGAAGGAGGAGAAAAAAGGGGGGAATAGTGTCACATCGAGAGAGAATAAAGGTTTAATTGAGATGTAAGGGGAGGCGTGTCCCTTTTAAAGGCCACCAGAGAGAGATGACCTTTCTAAAGGCCAACAATCAGACCCATCTTCCCTAAAAACAACTGAGCTTCATTAGAAAAATCTAATTAAGAAACAGCCCACTTCAAGAGATTAGACACTAATCCCCAAAATGTCTTAATAACACACTGGGGAAAAAAATGGATTTCTTGGCATAAATACCGACAGCAGAGCCGTCTGAAGGTGTAAAAGAAAAGCTTCAGTTTCCTTAAACAAAGAAATCATTGATCACAATTTCTTTCCCCCTACAGTTTAAACTAGCCCAGTTTTAATTAATCTCATGTTGACGCTAACTGAGGTGATAACCTTCAGGGACAACAACAACAAAAAAAAACAATAATTTCTCAGACCAGGTGATGTAAAACCGAACATGTATAGAAAATCCAGAAGAATTTTTTGTTGGTCTGGATCAAAGAAGTACCCGCTTTTAAAAAAAATAAAATAAAATAATTATACAGGTACCTCTGGTATGTTTATGGGTGGTACTTCCCATAAATTTGACTTTTTAATGCGATGGCGCATCTGGGCGGGTGTTTTGTACGCAACTCCTCTTGAATTTAAAAAGGGTTGCCTTAAACTTCAGGGAATTACTCCCTGACTTCTGCCTCAACCTGGTTTTATTCTAACAATCTATTCAAGGTGGAAGCTGGAGCGCATCAAGGATCGGCTCTGAGCCCCTTGTCGTTTACTTTTTTGATGGAGAGGTGGACAGAAAGAGGTTAGAGGGGTATCGCCACGGACTATAATGTTTGCAGATGACATCGTGATCTGCGCTGAGAGCAGGAAACGGGTGAAGGAAAATCTAAAGAGGTTTGCCCTGGAAATTAGAGAAATGAAGGTTAGCCGTAGCAAGACAGAATCCGTGAAACACCACAATGTATGGAATAAATACAAATACCATGAACCAACAATTTATTCACTTATTAATATTTTTTTCCCCTATTCAGCTACACAAACATCTTTAAACCACTCAAAATTGTTAGTATACCAGAGTCCTATATATTTATTGATGTGCCACATATGCTCCTTTTTGGTGTTATGGTCACCTTAGGTGTGTTTTGTGATAATGCTCCATAGTTTTGCCATAGTGCTCCGCTTGATTTATGAACGTGGATAGTTTGATTATGATTCATGTGGGGAATATCTCAAATGATATGGACACTACAATGCGAAAGTAGGAGAGGAAAGGAAGAGCAAGAAGAAAAAAAGGAAAGGTGAAAGAAAGAGGAGATAAAAGGAAGAGAATGATAAAACAATTATTGAAAAAAACATGTACTTCGCTTAATTGAAAATCTGCAGTTCCTATATTGTCCACAAGGGGCGCTGTGTTTTAATTAGCAGATTAAGCTTCAGGCGTGGAAAAAATTATTTTAAATCATTTCTTAATTTTTATCTGTTTGATGTATTTTGTCATGTAGGACAGTGTTTTTAAGTTCCAAAAAATGTGAAAAAATGTTTTTCAACATTGTATAATCACTGTGATCAGTTCTTATGCATAATGCACAAGTAAATGTTTAACTGAGTAAAAGTATTGTTGAAATTGCACATTCTTTTCTTAAAAACGCTGAGGTTATTCATAATATATTGTGTAAAAGTGAAATTAATGTAATATAAAAAAAAATCAACAAGTCCACATTTATTAGTTCTATTTAATCTTGCAATGAGTTTACTGTATGCGGCCCCTAAACCAAAATGAGTTTGACACCCCTGGTTTAGAGACAGAGGCGCTGAGGAGGAGACAGGAGGCAGAGCTGGAGGCAGCAGATGTGAAGATGGAGAGGTTTGCTTTGGGAGGATGGATAAGATCAGGAATGAGTTCATCAGCTCATGTTGGATATTTTGGCGCTAAAGAGGCCAGACTGAGACGGTTTGGACGGATGACTCTTCATCTATTAGTTTAATAACTCTAGAACTCCTCAGTTTCCTTTTCAATAAAGCATCTAACAGATCGTTGTCTTTCACCCCAGATCCTGACGCCTTGCATCATAACAGTCTAATCGCTGCTGAAGGGTAAATGTTGAACGCTCTGTGATGTCGGTGAGGTCGGCCTTCGTCAGTCAGCTTCCTGCTGCACCCTGAGCAGTTTAATCCTCATCTGCGTCTGGCAGCTCGGTACATCCTGGATTTACACGAAGGCTTCCCGATCGTGTGAGCGTGTGCCGCCTGGAGGTTCACCTTTCATCGTGTACTTTCACAAGTTCACAAAATGATAATCTCTCTCTCTCTCTCCAACAAAGCTCCGCGGAAAAATGTGAAAACGTGATTTTTTTTTTCGGCTCTCGATGCGTCGGTCCGAGGACTCTGGGGAAGTCGGTCGACCCTTTGACCGTCTCCGCTTCCTGAGCCTTTGCGAACAATACTCGCATTATGAAGCACTGTCAGCAATCTGCAATAAAAGCAGTTTGGTTTCCGGGGTTTTATTACAGCGGCATTTTGAAAATGTGAGCTTTTTGTCCTTTCTCAGAGCTGTCTTCCCACCTTAGACACGTCTGCTGCCTCCACCACACACCTCACCACCGTCTCCCTGCACCACCACCACCACCTTCTTCTCTGCAGTTCATGTTTCATGCTGTTCTGTCATCAACCTTTCTGCATATTTGTTTCTGTTGTCCTCATGGAAAAAGTAAGTTCAACTTTTTTTTAATGCGGTGACGATAATTATTCCCAAACAAGCGAATTTTCTGCACCAGTAAACTGCTGCCTGACTCACCGGGTGGGGAATGCAGATCCTCGGAGCTGGTTTACATGTGTGAGGGACGTTATAAACTGGGTGTGGGCGCTCTGCGACGTTTGTGAAGAGTTTATGTTTGTCCTCCCGCTCCAGACCGCAGCGACCTCATGTTTACCGAGCCGTTCTCTCAGCGTTTGCATGTCCACCGTCAACCTGAGGACCTCACAGTCTCCTGCCGGCTTCAGTTTACATTTTTCCCCCTCTCTGACTCCGTCCGCCTCTCTCCCCGCCTGGTTGAGCCGACAGAAATCAGCTCAAAGGTCCGCAGAAAACTAACAGAAGGTCTCGACAAATGTGGGAACAACCTACAGAGGCCGTAGAAGGTGATGCCTCATGTTAAAGGTTGATTTGATCTGCTAGTTAATAGGGCTAACGAATTAAATCTATTTTTCTAAATGATTGTCTTTATTTTCATTTCTAACCTAATTTTGAGAACAGAGAAAGATATCCACTCAGAAAAAGTCAGATTCAAAGAACTAAAAACAAACAAGAAATTGATTTCTTATCAACTATAGATGTAGTTGTTTTTCAGAGATAATTTATCCAGATGGAAAATTTGTAAATCTCCAAAGCCGTCGTTTTGGCGATGGAGACATCTGGACTTCAAATCCAGATTCAAATCAACAGATTCGGGAACCGGCCCGCTGTATCAAGCAATAATGTCGCAGCTCGTCCCCACTGCAAAAAAAAAAAATCTTAAAAAAACGGTAACTTTTTGGCAGCTGGGGTGCCAGAAAATTACTGTGAAATAACAGATAATTACTTTCCCATAAAAATACGGTTATTTTACATAATTAAAATACAGTTTGTAGTTGTAATTTTTAAAGTTTTTGTCTTATTTTCATCCTATTTTTAATGTTTAATTAGAAACAGTCACTTTAAAACAAAGAAATTACCTAGAAATAAGGTAAATAAATGTCTTACGAATAATACTGCTTAAATTCACAGAAATGTGCTGTTCTTAGCTGTTTTTTTAATGGAAAAAGGTTGTATAATAATTTATATTTGATGTAATATAATAGTATATGGACACAAAATAATGTGATTCATCTTTCAAAACATGTTGAAAAACGTGATCTTGGGTTTACAATTGCAATAATTTACTGTTATTTTTAGATCACATCAAATGCATATTTAGTTATTTTATATTTGTTTTTAAGATTTACTTAAACATTATGTTTTAAAACAATGAAATTACCCATAAAGATGGTAAATTAACATTATAATATGAATAATAATGCTTAAATTTACAGAAATGTGCTATTAGTTGGTTTTAATGGCATTATTTTATGTAAAAAAAAAAGCTGTATATTACTTTATATTAGATGTAAAGTAACAGTATACAACAATATTTTTTATTAATCTTTCAAAACTTAGGTGTAAATTTAGTTTTTTGTTTTCTTTTACATTGATTTCCTGAATATTTAAAAGACTTTCAACTAAAACTATAATCACCTAATAACGTCCGATGCAGCTTTTTCTTTCACGCTGACGGATTTGCCACCATCGATAGTTGTTGGGAACCTGGACTTCTACAAAAGCTGGAGAGTCAGAGCCGGGAACCCTGTCACCATAACTGTGAGTTTCCAGCTGGCTACCAACAGCGATGAATGAGGGTCACAATAGAGCCGATTTTAACAGAATAATCCCAGATTTAGTTTTAGTTACTGGTAACTAAAACACGGACTCGTTTTCCCGTGAATTGGGTCAGGCGTTTTTGTTAGTTTATAATCTGCAGAGGTCCATAAGGCTGTTTTTCAGCGCCGGTGGTAGAGACGGTTTTAATTTAATGGTCTGATGTAGTTATTCTACTTTTCTGTTTAACTAAAACGTTTTGGACTCTTTATTTGCGGTGGTGTCGTTAGTCTGCATGTTGGGGCCACCGTGTTATAATAGTGATGGATTTAAAATCCCATCACAGCCTTCTGACTCATAATCACATCAATAGGGACCCAAAGGTTCCCACCGTGACCTGCTAGTGTTGGAAACTGATTACAGGAGTCTGCTAACAGCTTCATTAACTAAGTTTTCTGAATCTAACTGAGATTTCTGCAGCGCTAACGCATGAAAATATCTTCTTTGCCGACCGTTGAGCTCAGCAGATGATTCATCTTGGACCTGGAGGTGTTTTGATGAGAACCAGAGTCGTCGGGATGATGCCCCGCAGATCTCTGCCGCCCGCCTTCACAGAAGGATACGTTCCAGTTTCATCGAGTAGAATCACACTGGGTCTGGTTTCCAGAGCCGTGGCCATGACTACACACGTTAAACATGGAGGTACACATGTTCTGTTGCTTCTGAGAAAACGTGACTAGCGAACCAGAGACATTTTTCCCCTGCTTTAGCAAAATTATTTCAGTCTATGGTGCTAAAGTTAAAACTGTGCATAAAAATCAGTCAGTGAAGCATAAAAAAAAAAAAAAACAGGACGTTGATGGAAGCCTTGAACTAAAGGGAGAAGCTTTAACTTTAACAAGTCAGAAACTTCACAGAGTGCCTCTTCACCCAAATAAACCATTTAATATTTATTATTTAAGAAAAGAAATTTACCAAAAACAATTATATCAGTAAACCAGAGGAAAATCAACCATGAGAACTCATAAACTGTAGAACTGTGTTCCTACAGAGTAATAATGATGCCCAACTTTCATTGAGTAACAATCCACCGTCATCTTACGCCATACATAATGAGATCACCGGGATGCAACACTTTTTATTTTCTGGAAAATGTCGTATCATGCGTAGGAATATGCAATAATCACACAGTTTATCGTTATTGTGGAAAATAAGTTATAATGATTCAGCTTTATCGGAACATTGCTTAATTTTATTAGTGTTGTTTACAAAACCCCCAAAACTCACAGAACTGTTTTTTTTTGTGTTTTTTTACTTTTATTGTTAGAGATTAGAGCAGGATGTAATGGCCAAAACTTATATAACGATATATTTCTTAATATTGGTCGAAATGATACGGTACGGTCGATACGATATAATTACAATATTGATATAAACAAAATAAAAAGCCACAGAAAGACTACAAAGAATGCCCAAAACAGACGCCAATACAAATGTATGACAATTAGTTGCCGTCTTTATAAAAACCCTCCAATATAACATATTAGAAATATTTGATTTAAAAAAACAACACATAAAATCACATAAAACCCAGGACATCAGTCAGTGACAAATCCTGTAATCATAGACAGTAATGTATATTTAAATATTGTAAATGTCATATCACCTTTATTGAATAAAGTTATCACACTATATATATTATATTGAATTACTCTCTCCCCCCATTAGACGTATCTTTTTTTCCTCCATGCTGGTTTTATAAGACCATCAACTAAATCAATGTATTTTTAAATAAGACTTAACACAATTAGTTTTAATTGTTGCAGTTAGCGATCGGATTGCATCACTATATGCAACCAGCAACTAGAAGCTTATTAGACATTAGATAAATATAAGCCACATTTGTGTTTGCTGGTGTCTGACAGTATGTAACAGATTTGTAAGAAAAAGACTATATGGATGCTAATTAATTATTTAAAAACATTTTCGTATCACTTAAATGTCACATTGTTTACCTTATCTTATGTGGCCTAAGTCAATGCCTAAACTATGTTGTTTTAATATTGGTCTTTCCATTTGTTTTTGTTTTTACCTATTTTAAAATTGTATTGTTTTACTTCTTGTTATTTTTATCACGTACTATTCAGCACTTTGATTGAAAGCGTTTTATAAATAAAGTTATTATTATTATTATTATTATTATTATTATTATTATTATTATTATTATTATTATTATTATTATTATTATAAACGTTTATATTAGCCATTCCCTGGCATGACCGTGGGGCTTATAGAGCTCAGATAAACCTCACGTAGAAACTACGACAACAGCAATGAACTAATGGGGTACTTAATGTCATGTTACACTACACAGACGCTCTGTTTGCACTGATGAAGAGTCACTCACCTCGGCATGGCTAATGCTTATGGTGGCTCCAACAGGAAGGCGGTCCTATTGGAACTAATTGTATAAATGGTGCTGCACAAATTAATTTGCTTTACCGTTATACATCATTATCACTGTATTGAAGACACAAGTAGGTCCATAAAAAAATTTATAGAAAAAACAAGTAACTAAACAAATATATACCATTAAAACAGTCACAAATTTACTAAAAAGCTAAAAGACCAAAACTTCCACATTCTAGACTTGAAAGCCGGCTGATTTTGGTGCAGGCTCCGTCAGAAATAAGTTGTTTGTAGAGTGGCTGATCTATACATGCATGTTTATGTAAAGCAGCATAAAAAGTGGAAACACCACCAGCAAAAAATTGTCTTGGGCACGAGTCCATCTCAGCATCCTCTATCCATCATATGACACTTTAAGGTCCTGTTCTAAAGTAAAAAAAAAATGAAAATGAGTCCAAGTCCTGCTTAATAACTTTAAAATTTAGTTTAGTAAACTATAATGTCAGGAGTTTTTAATACAGTGACTCAGACAATCAGTCAAATAAAAGAATTATCAGATTTTGTCCTGAAAACCTCTCAAAGTTCTTGATGCTTTAGCAGATTTCTCAAGACTCTTATGGTGAGGTTCTTGTTTCATAAGCTACTCTCAAAATTAAGTGGTTAGCCTTCAGGAAATAGAAATAAGAACAATTGCTTATAAACATCTCCTGAAAGCATTTATCAGTTAGATTTAATGATTTATGAGCATCCAGCAGGTCAGACAATTAAAAATCCACTCATGAACTTTAAAGGTCAGGTTTGCTTCCTGTTCTTATTAAATCTCACGGACCTGTTTGTCTCTTTTTCTTTCACAAATGGAAACATAAGATGTGCCGTATTTTCCTTAGATCGTCGACGTGTTATCATCAGCACCGATGAGCACAGAAGGATTCTTCTGACTGGTATCAGAACCCACATAAACAGCGTTCATCTCTCCTGCCTACAGCCTGTTTTGTCTCGGAGATAAAAACAGTGAAACCAGGAGCTGGGCTGAACACCTTGTTAATGTCCCTGAAGTACAGAGTCGGAAACACTATCAGACAGAAACACGGCCGCTGGAGAGAGATAAAATAAAACCCAAACAACTCTGAGTCAGCCAACACGCCTCCATTATTCCTCTGAAAGCAGAGTCACAGGACTGGAAAGGTGCCAGCAGGACTCCCAGGACACGGAGGATCATCCTGGAGCTCAGAGACCACAGCTTTGATCCATCTCATTGTTCCTTCCTACCGTCCCACAGGTTTCTCAGGATTTAAGCATCAGTGCCAGACGTGTTATGATGTGACGAAATTACAACGAAACGAAGGTCTGGAGGCAAAAATGTTGGGTTGGTTTGTGTTCAAATGCTAAAAACTATGATCTACAAACAATTATACAGCACTTTGTGCACCATATGGATTGTTGAAAAGTGCTCTATAAATAAACTTTGATCGACTGATTGATTGATTGATTGATTGATTGATTGATTGATTGATTGATTGATTGATTGATTGATTGATTGATTGATTGGCTTTAACCAGAGTTAACTAGTACTGCTATGAACTGGTACCACAGTAGAACCAAGTGCTAGCTTTGCAAAACTAGCACCTCTTTTCACATTTTGCCTCTTTAAAACCACAAACTTCAAGGTATTTCAATGGGATTTCATGGGATAAACCAACATAAACATGTTGGAGGAAAAAGGCTATTGGAGCATAAAAGCCTTCCCACAGCCTGATGCTGCCACCACCATGTTTCACTGACGGGGTGGCCTGTTTGCATGTGGGTCTTACACAGAGAAAAATATGTACGACATACATTATTCTGCTCATTAGTATGACCGTATCTGAATTATTGAGTGGAGGTTTGGGGCAACAACTATAATACTGCTCTAAATCCAATAGTCAGGTTGCAAAAAGGGGGCAATAAGAATAATTAATAATGCTGGATATCAATTTCATACAAACCCACTATTAATTCAATCAAAAATATTAAGAATTCATGATCTTATTTTATTTTGGACCAGAAACAAAGAATTACCTTCAAACGTTCAGAGACAGTTTATTGAAAGGGAAACACAATATAATCTACGGGGATTGTGTTGTTATCAAATCCAAAAAGTCCGTACAACGTTAAAACATTTTTGCGTTGCTGTTAGACAAGTAAAGAAGTAGAACAACTTGGCTCAAGAACTAAAACCATGTGAAACCGTTCAACAATTTAAAAAGAGATATAAAGACTGATGCCTATGTTGCTTTTGAAAGGTTAAATCACCAGCAAAAGAGATAAAAAGAAATAATTTTTTGGCAAATATGTCAGCGACAACAGTAACATAAGTTACCAAACAACTGTAAATTTGTTGGTTTTGAGCATTGGCCCAAAGGATGTAGTTATGTTTGTCTGAATGTCTGAATAAATTTAGACGTTGTCTCATCTGAGCGCTGCATTCTTCCAGTTCGATGCCTCTCTAATATGGCTTGTGGGAAACTCCAAATGAGGCTTTTTTATGGCTTTCTTTCAACAATAGCTGTATGTCATGAGGTGCATAAAGACTCTCCCACCTGAGCGGAGTGTCTCTGCTGCTCCTCCAGAGTCACCAAGGACCTCTTGGCTGCTTCTCAGATCAACGCTCTTCTTGTTCAGCCAGTCAGTTTAAAGTTTAATTCACCAGCGCTCTGGGGGATGTTTGGAGCTTGTTTTATGACCCAACTCTGCTTCAAACATCTCCACAGATTCCTCCCTGACCTGTCGGCTGTTCTCTTCGTGACGCTCTCTGTTCACCAATGTTCTCTAACAAGCCTCTGAGGCCAGAAACAGAAAAGCTGGATTAATGCGGGGATTACATTAGCACGCAGGAGGTCCTTCTGAAGGCCATCTGTTGCATTGGGTATTGGAATAAAGAGGTTTCATATATATATATATTATATATATATATATGAAAAACATGAATAATTTTCCTTCCACTTCACTGTTTTGTGCCACTTTGAGTTTTTTTTTTCTCCTTTTTTTTTTGCATACACAATCCCAAAAAAAGCACCCGAGTCTTAATGGAAGGTCTGTCCACATTTCAGAGCTCAATCTTGTCATTTTACTCATTAACTCCCAGGAAAAAAAGGTTGAAATCTTGCTCTGAGGTCATCTGTTTATGTTTTTGCCGCTGGATTAAAAAGCTATTTGGTTTTTCCTGCCTCAGCATTAAAAGCAGAGAAGTTTAATTCTTTAAAAGTTCATAACCTGAACCGTTTTTTTAAAGTAGGCCAGAGTTGTGCAACATATTTCAGAGGCTTAAGCCAGTCAAACTCACCGTCACCTCATAATCTGAGGTAATATTTGCCATTTGGCGGACATATTGGAGCCGTGCTCACGGGGAGTCCGGCGCTGGATGTTAACACGCAGCCAGCGGGGCTTAAAAAGCAGTTTCCCAGTGCGAAGCTGCCCCGGTTGTTTCATGATGGGAGAATAGAAACCAGCTCAACTCAACACAATTTTTCCCTAAACCGCACAAAGGCTCGTATGAAGCGGCACAGAGAAGTTAAGGGATTACACAATGCAGCCGGAGGAAGGTCATGCGATGCCGCTGATGAGCGAACAGGAGTGGGAGTGTTTCCTGAAAGAAACACTGGGAGCCCTTTTTTGTCTTGTTTTAAACCCGAAAGCAGCCAGTGATGTAATCCCATCCTTCATCCCTGCAGTGAAGGAAGAATCCAATCTAAGATGGAAGCCTCCGAGGAGGACGAAGGACGTCCATAAATCATCCATCTTCATCACGGCCCGGTTAGCTGGAGGCAGATAATCAAGTCAAAGCTTCTACCAGGGAAAGACGCCCCTCCACAGAATGTGCCGTGTGCATTTTGGAGAGGCCATTAATAGATGACGTGGGTCAACGAGGTTCCCCATCCTCTTCAGAAAGGTCAGAGGCTGCGCTGAATGGCTGCCACTCAGAGCCACAGACACATTTACAGACTCTAAGGAGATCGTTTAGTTTCAGGAAAATAAAAAAACTACGAGTAGCTGCTTCTGAAGTAAGAGATCAGAAGATTTTAGCATTACTGTTTTAAACCTTCTTTAATCAATTTACAAAAAAAAGGAAAAAAATTACGATGCTTTACATCATATATGCCCCAAACTTGTATCTGATGTCTCCTAAACTCTAGAACAGGTCTGTTAAAGTTAGAGTCAGCGATTTTTCCAGAAGACCCTTTTTGAATAGCTGTGCATGTGCAGGACGGTCTAACCTGCTACTTTCCGCTCCTCAGGTGGATCGGGTAAAAAAAAAATCTCCCAAATCCACTTTAGTCTTATTTCTTTCTATTGAGGCTTTCCTTTTCTTCTCATAAACTTGTACACGGTTTGCTTCTTGCAACTGTCAGCCATGTTCAAAGTCTACGTGAGAGCGACACTGAAGCTAGCCGCTAAGCTAACTTCTAACCTAGCCGCTAAGCTAACCACATTCAACAGTGTTGCACAGCCAGCAAGCAGAAACCAACAAGGAAGGAGCACACATGCTGGCGTTACATGAGCGCGTCAGAATGATTGACATGTAGGAAAACCAGTAGATAAGATGATACCCCTGATACTCAGGGGACAGAGGGGAATGAGAGGAGGACCAAAACTATAAACAATCCCTGCCCTGTGATCGAAGAGCAGTGATTGGTCAGAGCTTTAACGGGCCTGCAGCTCCCACAGAGCAATTTCTTTAACCTCTTATTTCTGAGTACATAATGTATTTACTACTTTCAGGATGAAAGGACGATTTTACTCGGTATAACAAAAAGTGTTTCTGAACAGGATAACTGTAGCTTTAATGTGTTTACAGGCCAGCCAAAAAAAAGGTAAAACGATGGATTTGATCGCAGGCGACATTTGATTCATCCATGTTTCACTAAATAAGTCAAGGGTTGAAATTAACAAATTGATCAGTCGCTGTTTTTTTTTTAAACAGGGTTTGGGCATTTGATCAGGCCCAGTGTAAGACCCAAGCTCCATCCTAACACCCTTATTCAGCAAGGACTCTTTAGCCAAAGCGGAAGTGTGTCAGCGGTTTCCATTAAGTGTTGTCCGAATACATCAGTCAGTAAGGAAGGAGGTAGGAAAATAGGCCTGTATGCTTCCTCTCACAGCTAATTTAGCCTAGAAACATCACAATGTCTATTAATGTCCCTTACTGGCACTAAGGAGCTATAAGGAATCCCACAATGCTTTGCGTTTCATGCACAGCCCACCTCACGGTAATTAATGAAACTGTCTGGAGTTAAAGGCTTTAACTCTGTGACGTTGGAGTTAAAGGCTGTACGAAATCGTCCGGACTACCAACCAAAGGCCACAGCAGTCTGAAGGTCCTTTCCTCCCAACGATAGAGTTGTTACTGTTGAAAGCTCAAGGAACAGGAGCTATAATTAGAGGTGCTCGTATGGATATTTCCCGTCTTGGGACTCACCCTACAATGAGCTTACATTTAATGTGGGAGGAAGCTGGAGATAATCACAGAGAACTCATGTATGCACAGGAAAAAACACTCAAACTTCATGAAGAAAGACTCAAGACTGGGATTTGAACCCAAGACCTCCTTGCTGCAAAGCAGCAGTGCTACCAACTGCACCAGCTTCCCTGCTAAGGCATAAGTAAACATCTATGTAATCCAGACTACAGACCCTGTTCTGTATACATAGCCTTGTGTGATAGGGTAGACGAGCTTGTACACCTGGATCTTTTTTTTTTTATTTCCTTAAAGTTTGTTTGTTTTATAATTTTTCCCTCCTGGGAAAAGAACAATATAAAGAAATCATTAACCAGACAAAAAGCAAATATCTCTTTGATGCCCGTGGTGGGAGAGAGCGGCTGACCTTCTGAACTGTAATTTCACAGATCCTGAAGTTTAACTGGAGGCCGCTGGGGTTCCAGACCTCCATCCTCCCTCCACCTTCCCTCCATCCTCCCTCCACCTTCCCTCCACCTTCCCTCCATCTTCCCTCCATGAACAACACAAACTCACAACTCCTGGAGGATCTGAGCCAAACCCAGAAAGCTGCGGCTCCTGCAAACTCCTCCCCCTGTTGGTGTTGATCGCTGCGAGATAAATCCGGCCCTCCTGGTGGCGGAGCAGCAGCAGGAGCAGCAGGAAGAAGAAGAATGCAAATCAAGTTTGGTCCTCCGGTCAAAACCCGCCGACGGCAAACGAGGAGCGGCTCGGTTTTCAAAAATGACAACGCAGAATCCCAAGAGGAGACCCAGCTTCTCTACAGATTTGAAATATTTCTATAATTAAACAATTTATTGCCAGCAGGAAGGTTGCATTTACATGCTGTCAAGGCAGATTCGTGCATTTGCATCCCTGGTCCTCTGCTGCTTTCAGGGACGCCCTAGAAAATCTGATTTCCACAAACAGCCTCTGCTTAATTGCAACACAGATTAAAGCAAAACTGCACAAAATAGGTGATTAAAAGATCTATTTCACCGGCACAACAGAGGAAACTAATTGCTGCCTTTCCTGTTCTGTGTTTTATTACAATGAACACGATCTCCAAGCAGCACGGCTACTGTAAAAAGAAAGGACGCCCTCTTTATAGTCCATAGTTTCACATAACGAGGTATTAATCAATACAATTAAGATTTACCAGAAAAAGATAAATCTAATCTCACGTTTATAATGACACGCAACAGACTGCACACTTTTATCTATTAGAAGAAATGGAAAAGTAAGTACAGCCCACGACACAGCAGCTTGTAGAATCAATGTTTCCTGCTTGATTTTATCACTTTTTCACATTGTTGGACAGGAACTTTATAAAGTTTTTCTTCATCCTCAGACAAGCGGCTCCTGTGGGTTAAAACAGACCCACATCATCAGCCCTCCACCTCCATGCTTGACTGATGCTACGAGTTGTTTTTGCCTCTGTGCTGCCTTTGGTTTTCTACAAAAATGACCTTTGGTGTCATCTGTCCCGGAGACGTGATTGTTCTTCGTTCAGATGTTTTAAACCTTAAGTTTTAAACTAAAGTCCTGCTGCCATGTCGTTTTTTGGAGCGAGGACGATTCCAATCAAGCCACGCTGGTTCAGACCCCATTATGAATTTTTTTTTGTCTCTGCGGATCGATGGATGTGAATTAGTGTAGAAACGGCCTTTTCAAGCTTCCCAGATTGACGTCTAGCAACATTGTCCTTCCCGGGTATTGCTGATTTCGTCCCACACTTGCGTTTTCCCTCTATTACCACATGACCAGAAGTGCATTCAGGGTGTTTTCAAACCTATTGTTTATTCTAATATGAATCAGTTGGTGAGTTTTACTTGTGCCTTTTAGGGGGTTTGGCTTCTTTTCAGGCATAGGAAACCTCAAGTGAACCAGAACCTGTCACTACAAACCACTGTGAGAGCATTCGGCTCATTGGTCAGGTGTGAGAATCAAACGTAAATCCAAGAAATAAGAAGAAGAAGAAGAAATTCTAATCAGAAGAAGTATACCAAATAATTTTTAAGACGTCCTGAATGCTGCATGAAGTTTTAAGCTTTGGGAAAAAAGCCCCAACGCCCTTTCTTATCAGTTTCCTTATGCTACCGCATCCCACAATGCAATGCAAACCTGGCTACAGGAAGGCGTTTGGCCCAAGCTTTCAGCATGTACCTGGTAGCTGTGCCGGATCGAGGTCGGATCACATTCACTCCTTAAATGAACCGACCCAGAGTTCATTTAGGACCGTAACGACACCAGCGCCTCCAAACGGTCACAGCTACACAGACGAAGCTGACCAACAGAGGAAACTCAACCATAGTTCGCTTTAAAACACACTAAACACGTCTGTGGTGAAAACCTTTTCATCATGTCTTCCTCTTAAATCAACAGCTAACACGGAAGCTGGTGGGAGTTTTTGAAGGTTAGCCTTCTCAGAGTTTAATATCTGAGAATGTTTAAATATGTGTAGCTACACTCGTTGGTTCTTTTTTTTCCCCCCAGGTAAACAAATGTCTTTGTTATTTCCATGTTTTCTGTCTTAGTGAATATTTATGTGTTTTTTTTTTTTTTTTCCTGGACCGGCACATGGCCGCCTCAGAGGGAGAGCGCTTGTCGTGTTCACAGGTAATTTTATTTACATATGGAAAAGACGCCATCTGGAGCTCTGTAAACCTCCAACGGCCTCCCCAGCCACACTTGGCTGCGCTCCAGACTCCCGGCAGAAGGCCCCGGGGGTTGGATCCCATCACTCAGGGGGGACAATCGACGTGGCTTGTATACAAGAAGCTTAAAGCTCTGCGGCTGTTTCTCCTCTGCCGGGTTCAGGCGCTGGAAGTTTGGCCCCGCCGGAGCGCCCGGGCCGAGACGTGGACTTTTTTGGGCAGAAGCATCGCCGCCAGTGGAGGATGATCTGAAGATCCTGTCTGTTTATTGTTGTTTTTTTTTTTCAGATTCCTGCAGTTCAGCTGCAGCGCTCCACTCATGCATCAGAGCATGAGCTCTGCTCGTTGTGATCTTATCTGTCTCTAACCGTGAAGCAGATAGGAGCCGCGGCGAGCTGTGCAGGTAAAAAACCCAGATGTTCTGAGCGGACGGCTCATTCCTGCAGATGTCAGAGCCGTCCCTCCAAGCACTGCGCTGCGATTCGGGTCTTCTTGGAGCTGCTCTCTGAGACGTGGACCTCGCCGTGGAGCGGCTTATCCAGCAGGCAGCGTTCCCTGGAAGGCTGTTTGGATCCGCGCTGCTGAGAAACTTTATCGCTGCGCCGTTCCGAGACACAGACGAGGAGCCAAATCTTTAACTGCCCGGGCCTCGGCTCCAGCAGGCCGTGGCGTTGTTAACGTTCACAGCACAATGCTTTCCTTATCCGCTCCCCCTCACGCTCCCCCCGCCCCCCTGATTTCTCCTAAAGTCAACTGCTCTAATCTTAAAAAGTGGCTGCAACCGGTTTGGAGAACGTACTGGAGGATGGGGGCAGTTTCAGGCAGATTCCCGGGATAAGACGAGGAAGAGAGGCGCAGTTTTACAGCGGGGGACACAGACGGACTCCATCACTCGCGCTCCTTTTCTCTGCAGAGTTCACTTTTTAAGACGCGTCCTGACTCTGCAGCTCCGCCGTGTCCATAAACCAGGGAGGCACTCGCTTTTACAAGCCATCAGTTGCCAACGATTAGGAGGACGTGCGTTTTTCAGAGGGGAACGACTGGCTGTCCTGATCAATATCAGCAGGCAGATCTGTGGGGAAAGTTCAACTCAACTCTCAAGTCTTTGTGCAAAAGAAAAAAAAAATAAGTCCTGGTCATGTGGATGGGACAGGGAGTAAAACGGACTTCTGTCTTTTCAGCAGAGGGATTACAAGTCAGGACTGAGAGGCAAAACCACAGCCCCCTGAATGTCTCTTAATGTTTCATCTATAGAATAATAATAATAATAATTTCACCTGAACACACAGGAGGGAGCAGCTCTGAATCACATAGAAGTTTATCCAATAAAACAAGAACAGCATGAACACATAACCGTCTGGTAGAGGCGGGCGATGACGACTTTAAGGTTTGTCGCATTATCCTGTGGGACTTATTGAGAAACTTTTAACTATATGTTCTGTTTTTTTTTTTCTTGAAAACAAAAACGCTTAGCAGTGTTTCTCTCTGAGATGAAGTCACTAAAGCAGCTACTGCTGTCATTACCCTTTTGCTTTTCTCTTACATAGAAAGTACTCCTGGGTCAATGTGAGCTTCTGTGCTTTCTGTGTCTCTGCTCTGTCTTCTCTAACATAGAAAGTACTCCTGGGTCAATGTGAGCTTCTGAGCTTTCTGTGTCTCTGCTCTGTCTTCTCTAACATAGAAAGTACTCCTGGGTCAATGTGTGCTTCTGTGCTTTCTGTGTCTCTGCTCTGTCTTCTCTAAGCCCCAGTGGGTCGAGGCAGATGAGCGTTCACACTGAGCCTGGTTCTGGTTCTGCTGGAGGTTCTCCTCCCTGTTAAAGGGGAGTTTTCCTTTCCACTGTCGCCTCATGCATGCTCAGTATGAGGGATTGCTGCAAAGCCATCAACAATGCAGACGACTGTCCACTGTGGCTCTACGCTCTTTCAGGAGGAGTGAATGCTGCTTGGAGAGACTTGATGCAACCTGCTGGGTTTCCTTAGAGAGGAAACTTTCTTCCTGTTGAAAGGGGGGTTTTCCACTCCACTGTCGCTGCATGCATGCTCGGTATGAGGGATTGCTGCCAAGTCAGCAAGCCGTTTTTTCAGCAGCGATTTTTATGCAAATTTTTAAGTATGGCGTTAAAAAAAAGGTTGATGGAAAAGGCAAAATCAAAAAGAGCATCCTCCATTTGGCTAAAAAGTTTTCACGCTCGCTAGAAGTGGTTTTGGGGTTTTCCTAAAAAGAGTTAATGCACAAAATGGGAGACAGTCTCACATTTGTGGAACGAGTCGTGACGTTTTGATTGTTCACCCTCACAGAACTGATCAGCTGTTTTGTAGTTCATAGAACTGAGTTTCTGTCTTTACGTCTCCGGACAGCGTTGCTAGATGACATGACAGAAGAATTACACATTCCTGAAAACCTCTCCGTTTTTCTCAGACATATGGTCCATGCTATTTAGCAATCCATACTTCCTATTTATTAAAGCCACTCGTAACATCAACTTCTGATGAAACGATGCTTTGCGTAGGCTGGGTAAGTCGCTAAAAACCAGTTTCCTCATAATTTGCACGCCAACTGGACGGAAACATGGCTAGTGATTCGATGCAATCTGCTTGGTTTGCAGATTTTAAACTAAAAACAAATCATTAACCACTCTGTTACGGTGATTTGATTGAATTGACTTTATAAAGCGCCCTGAGATGACGCCTTGTGAAATGGCGCTTTATAAATAAACTGCATTAAAACAAATATACATATATATAGGGTGACTGAGGTGGACGTCAGGAGGGATTTAGACAAATATACCTGGTTAGGTTTGGGAAGACGTCACATCTGAGGGTTTAAACGCCCTTTTTGTCAACATTAACACCTGCTGGGAAGGAATTGGCTCCATAGGAGGTCAATAAGTACCTTGAAAACGCATTAATGTTGTCTTATGAAGCCCTGGTTCAATATCAAAGCTTAGAAATTAAAGGTTTTAAAGCATCCTGTGCACCGGCACCTTCTATGTCAACGAGTTATTAAGGTATTTCACAGTTTGAACATTACTGAACGGTTTGTTTGCATAAGGGGAGCAGAGAGTGTGATGGCGTTTCGCTTGAGCAGATTCCCACAGGCTCTGTGTTGCTGATGGCCAAGCGCCACAGAACATCACTCCCCAAATCATAAGTAACAAACTCTCCTTCCTTCCTTGCACTAACTTGTTTTTAATGCCCTGTTTGTACAAGAGCGTCACAGATGGGTTTTCACTTTCACTTCCCTGCAACAAACGGCGGCTGGAGGACTGAAGACGGTAGGGGGTACCACTGACCCGGGCCTCAGGAACAACTCTCAGTTTGGATTTACTTGATAAAAACCCCAGAAGAAGAACCACTGAGGTGTTTGTTAAAGTGGCAGTAGGGCTGGGCGATATGGATTAAAAAATAAATCTCTGATTTTATCATACCAAATCCGATTAATCGATTTTTTTCCTACTTTTTGTTTAATAAAAAGAAATTAAAGAAATTATTTTAAAACCTTGTTTTTTATGTCAAGCATTTCGTCAGGGAGTTGACCTGAATTCAAAGTGCAACTAAAAACAAGCTGTAAAAACATGCTTGTAAAAACAAGATGGCAGCCGTGCCATTATAAACAATGAAAATATAACAAAACATTTGCTGCTAGTTGTATTACACATTGAGCTAAGAACAGGCTTCACTGCACTTGTGAACTTCAAACTAAGTAAAAAA
This sequence comes from Fundulus heteroclitus, assembly GCF_011125445.2. NCBI lineage: Eukaryota > Metazoa > Chordata > Actinopteri > Cyprinodontiformes > Fundulidae > Fundulus > Fundulus heteroclitus. The sequence goes on along the minus strand of NW_023396835.1, from coordinate 2,899,089 downwards.
AAAAAAAAAAAAGTAAATGAAGTAGCTCGTATTATGGTAAAAAAAGTTTCCACTTAACAATATTTTGACAATATATTTGCCTAAACATATATTCAGCATCACATGCTGTTCTCTTCATGGAAACCCAATGAGTGTATTGGCAAAATAAATTCCAGATTTTCCAAAAATGAAATCTTAAAGAATTGTAAATTCGAATTGATCGATTAAATCGATTTATCGCCCAGCCCTAAGTGGCAGCATGACAAGCAGCAAATACAGAAGGAATGAGAGCGAGGACGGCGCTGATGCTGAAAATCAGAGGAGTTCTGCGTCCTTCAGCGAACCACAAGAAGCCCTGGAGGCTCCTGCACCATCCGGCTCCTTTAAACTCAATCCAACCAAGCTGCACCGTGTAAACAGATTAAGCGGCTCGTTGTCCGACTGGCTGCCGACCGTCTGGACAGACGAATCCTGACTTGGACGGAGTTCAGCAGCCACAGCCTTCCTCGTGAAAGAACCGATAAACCATCAGGGTCATTAGCAGAGCAGAAGTTTAGGGGTGGGACAGAAAAAGGAGCGAGAAAGCAGCAAAAAGATGCTTTGAAAAGACCTCCAGACACCCTGAGGAACCTCTGATCAAGGGATGTAAAGATAAAAAGGGATGCCTGAAAGGTTTCACAGAGGGGAACAGAGCAAGTACTGAGCCTAAACTTTGACACCCAGGAGTTTTTATGAGTCCAGAGCAGCAGCGTCTGCAGCCACAGCAGGTGGCAGTCAGCCAGGGGAGAGGAGGATATCCTTCCCGGTTTTTAATTAAGATCAACAGTTCTTATTATTTAACCCAACAGTATTTTTATATTTAGGTTTAATGCATTTTTTTCCAATTGAAAAAAAATGCCGTCAAAATGATGAAAAAGCAAGTCGTTTGCAACCTATTGACAAACAGATACTTCATTTATCTATAGTAAAATATTCTACACACCATTTGTGTGTTATGCACATATTGCAGAACTAAATGCACCCTAAAGCTAGCAATTTTAAATGCCCTTTACATTTAGAGACGTTGACCAAGTTTCTGCGAGCCAAAGCTGACGGTGTGAAGAGCCGCAGGTTGCAGACCTCTGAGCTGCACTGGAAACCTGCAGCAGATGCAGGCAGGATGGAGGAAACAGATCTGAGGCCAGCCCTCAATGTGTGTTTCCCCCCATCGCCTCTGTTTATTTCCATCGTGGCAGAGCGAGAGGTGTTGCTGCTTTGGAAAAATGCAATCCAACAGCCGGTTTTACTTCCAAGTAGGGAGGGGGGGGCGGGCACATGTGAGCTGAAAGTGCCTGTCTGAGCCGCTTAATGATGCAATCTGGCAGAAACGCTGTGAAAAAAAAAAACACTCTCTCTTCCCCTCGCTCGCCTCCCTCCTCCCGCCGGCTCCAGCGATGACATCACCGCCCTGACAGGCAGCGTGGCAGGCAACAGTTGCAGGGCAGCGGGCGGCCGTTGGGAGACATTTTTCCGACAGCGGTTGGGGTCACATGAAGCCGTTCCCAGGATTTGATTCAACGCTTTTTCCCCCTCGGGATCCGTTAGAATCTGGCATGTTTTGTTTTTCCTTCCCTGAACCTCAGTAACGGACAGCAGCACCTGCTGCACTGCAAAAACGGAACTAGAAATAAGTAAAATGTTCTTTAAAATGAATGTATTTGTCCTTGATTTGAGCAGGTAAATAAGATGATTTGCCAATGGAATGAGAGATGTTTGCACTTAAAATAGGAACAATTCATCTTCATCATCTTGTTTCAAGTGCAGGATGTCTAATTATCTTATTTTAGGGGTCAAAATACTCATTCCATTGGCAGATAATCTTATTTACCTGCTCAAATCAAGGATAAATACACTAATTTTAAGAACATTTTACTTATTTTTAGATCCGTTTTTGCAGTGTGAACAGAAAGCAAACCAGAGCCGACGGAAATCACCGTCTTATTGGTGGTTTTGTGGTTTCAAACTGCCCACCAGCACAGCTTTGTTTTAGAAAAAAAACATCAGATTGAGGCGGGAAGTGGGCTTTCCTGGTCATGACCAACTAACCCTAATAAACCAAACATGGATCACTCTTAGGCTGCAGTCTAAAGCCCCTTTAACGAGGCTCCAGAGGACGTGTCAGCTTAATCGACCTGCCCCTCCCCCGCGTGTTGCTGTGCACTGCCTGTCAGAAGGATGGCTTAAAAGGAGGACTATGATTATATTAATTACATATTTTGTCATTTCTGCTGCAGATGGAACAACTATTGCTTTGCTACTTCAAAAAAAACATTATTTTTTTAGTTTAAGTGTTTCAAGGTACAGTGATAGTTTGGTATTTTTACCCAAGGTTATCACGCCATAGAGAAACTACAGTTACTCTTGGTTAAATATGACAAATTAAACGACCTCCTGGCTTAAATTTATATTTATCTTCATTTTTTTTTTTTAACAAACAGCCACTGAGAAATGAAATAAAGAGAAAAAAGAAGTGTGACCGCCTCCACAAAAGCAGGAGTTTTCTCAGGTGGATTTTTAACACAACGCCAAGCTGTAAAGACGACAGCAATGAGCAATGAACTGGTCGCTGGACAGTCCGAGAACTCAGCGCGCCTCAGTCAGCATGTTGAATATTAAAGTTGTTGGTGAAGAATGAACAAGTACGGCTTGTTCTTAAGGAGATGAAGGTAAAAATATATATAAAAAAATGCCTTTTCCTGGCAGAATAACTTAAGTTTGTTGCATCTGAGAGGAAGACAAAGATGTCTGGGAGGATGTCCTTTCAAGAGATGAGGCTGAAGTAGAGATGTCTGACCATGAGGAACCGCTACACTGCAAAAACAGAACTAGAAATAAGTAAAATGTTCTTAAAATTTGTGTATTTGTCCTTGATTTGAGCAGGTAAATAAGATCATTTGCCAATGGAATAAGAATTTTGCACTTAAAATAGGAACAATTAATCTCAATCATCTTATTTCAAGTGCAGGATGTCTAATTATCTTATTTTAAGGGGTCAAAATACTCATTCCATTGGCAGATAATCTTATTTACCTGCTCAAATCAAGGATAAATACACTAACTTTAAGAACATTTTACTTATTTTTAGATCAGTTTTTGCAGTGTACATGTGGGAATCAGTGCAAACGTGTCATTACGGCTGTGCTGGGTGATGATTTCAGTGGCTTTGCAGCCAAAGGCTCAGCAGCTGTTGGGAGACAATCAGCCGATTGAGGGCGTGCTGCAGGTGGATAAACCCGACCTGCTGCTGTCTAATCCAGGAACTCCGGCTTTGTTCTGTTTTTAACACATTGGGTTAATTTATCCAACAGCGCTCCAGGACGAATCCCCCCCCCCTCCATCACATCCAGGCAGCTTTCCTAGGAGACGTGGACCTGTCCTGGTCTCTGCGCTCCTGCTGAGGCCTGACAGCGCCGATGCAAACGTGCGCTCGGCCCGCTGACATTTCCAGCCCTCAGATTTGTTGCGCTGCCAGGCTGACAGCCAAGGGCCGATGAATATTAATGCGACGGCCTCCTGCGAGAAGCCACCCGGCCGGATGAGACGGCTGACAGCTGATGACGAACACGCCGAGCACGAGAGGAGGAGGGAACCACAGATTTGATTTTTTTTTTTTTTAGCTCATTCTGCTGCTGTTTATACTAGAAAAAAAGAAAAAGAAGAATTTATGTTGTTGTCTCCCTGGACTAGAGAACCCTGAGAGGGTTTTAAAACCCTCCAGGCCTTTCTAACCCATTTAAATAACAACCTAGAAGCAGCCCCACAGTTGCACTGCAAAAAGGGAACTAAAAGTAAGTAAAATTTTCTGTAAATGAATGTTTGCCCTTAAGTTGATCACATAAATAAGATGATCTGCCAGTGGAATGGATAATTAGATATACTTCACCTAAAATAAGATGATGGAGATGAGTTCTTCCTATTTTAAGAGCAAAAATCTCGTTCCATTGGCAGATCATTTAAACTTACCTGCTCAAATTAAGGACAAATACACTCATTTCAAGAAAATATTACTTACTTTTAGGTTCTTTTTTGCAGTGTGTGAGTCTGCCGCGTTTTCCTCAGGGGCCGCCTCTGTAACAAAAGGCTGATTTCTGCAGATATTCTTCCAGTGGGAGCGAGCCGAGGACAACGGACCGACCCGTGATGAGCGCCCGGCTCGTCAACAAGGCTGAGAAATCTGCCCAGAGCGTCTGACAGGAGTCAAACTTTCCCCTCAAAAGTCAACGAGTTCACAGATTGTTGTTTGTCTGGACTGTGAAAAAGTTAAATAATGAATTCTGGTTTTCCATTTCTTCTATTCCACAGCTGGAAACAGGCTTCAAATTGAAAATATTAGGCACAACACAAAGCATTCGTTTTTTATCAACTTGGCTAAATACAGCAAACGTTTTCAAAGAAAGAATGACTCAAATCCTGTTCTTATTGCTGAGAACAGACAGAAATAATTGGTTTTGGGTTTTTTAAACAGAGCCCAAAACAATCAGCTAACTGGATGGCCGTCTTTTAATGAGGCAAATGTGCAAATTTACCGTCTCAGTTTTACATCTGAATAATCAAATTTCTGACTAGCAGGCATAAAAAAAATCATAATATAATATTTGGCAATTGTAGATTTTTTATTACAGTTTTTCGTCCCTTAAGTACTTTAACACCCCTTTAGAAGAGCTCCAAAGCTCACTCCCTGGATCTGGGGTTCCCATTTCATCTTTTTAAATAATCTAATCTCAGGACCTTTATGGTTAAATTTCACACAGACTTTTAAAATCTACAAATTTACAAAAAGGATTGGATCCTAGCGGCAGGAAAGATCCTGATGCCTTCGACTAAAGTCACCTCTGTCAGTCTGGCCCAGGGCAGCGGTGGCTACTAACGAAGCTCACCACCGTCAGGGTGTGAACGACTGACTGTGGTGTAAAGCGCTGTACAAGTACAAGCCATTTACCATTTAAATCTACGTGAAAACATGAAACAAACAAGGCTGAGTCGTCCGCTCCTGACTGGTTCTGGTCCAACTTGTCCAGTGGGACTAAATGGGTTTCCCACAGAGACGCCATACGGTCACCTGAGGAGTTCCCCAAGGTCCCGTCCTCGGTCCCAACCCCTTCTACTACGAAATCTCTTTTCACAGCTCCACGAAAAACACACAACCGCTGACGACTATCTGTTCTTTAATTCATGCATTTACTGATCAATTAATTAATCTAAACAGCTAATTTACCTACATTAAAATGTATTTTATTTTAGTTTGTTTTGCTCAACTAACAATCGGATTTGTAGTCCAAACAGTAATCACCACAGCCTTTCATTAGACCATGATGATGATAAAGACTGACATACACTGCATTTATAAACTGTAAACTGCAAAAAAGGTACAAAAAGTAAGTAAAATTTTCTTGAAATTAGTATATTTTCCTTGATTTGAACAGCTGACTAACACTATTTGCCAATGGAATAAGTATTTTTATCCCTAAAATAAGATAATTAGATATCCTGCACTTGAAATAAGACGATGGAGATGAATTGTTCTTATTTTAAGTGCAAAAATCTCATTCCATTGGCAAATAGTCGTATTCACCTGCTCAAATCAAGGAAAAATGCAAAAATGTCAAGAAAATTGCACTTATTTTGAGTTCCCTTTTTGCAGTGTATTTATTAACCGTCAGTTTGATTAATTAAATTCTGCATCATCTCTCCTGTTTAATTCCATCCGTTCCTCCAGCCCTGCTCCTTAAGGGTCGCTGCCCTGCAGGTTTAGACGTTTCCCTGGTTGAGCAAGCCAGATTAAGACGATCCGGGGAAAAGCCTGTTAATCAGCAATCCATGTAAGTCAGGTGTGTTGAAGCCGGGCGTGTTTTTTGTTTTGAGACTGCATGGCAGCACGCACACACACACCCACCCACAGGCCCAGGCAACTATCCCTGCAGACAGCAGAGCGGGCACCTCAGCAGGAAGACAGCCGGACTTCTGCTGAGGAGGTGAAGTTAGGACGGGGCGATACGGACCAGAACCAGAACCCTCCACGTTCTGTGGCTGAATGCAGACATGCGAGATTTATCTCTGAACCAAAGCTTTGTCCTGAATCTCACACAGGTACACTTTTAATTAACAAACAATAGTAGATAAAAATAAGAAACAGCTGAAAAAGAACCTACTGGAATACAGAAAAGTATAATTCTAGATAACTCACCTTATATATCTATTCAAATAATATCTAGACATGTTTAAAATCTTGATATGTTAACCAGCCCTAGTTTAAGGTTTAGGTAAAACTCATAGAAATGTTTGCGTCAACGTCAGATATAAATGTTTGTTGTTGATTATTTCAGATTATGGCACCATTGGCTACAGGCAAAGGTTGGTTAGCAGCCGCTAGTTTCAAGACTTGAACATCACAACAATGAGTCGTTCGGTAAAGTTTCTGACGTGAAACCACACTGCAAAAAAGAACTCAAAGTAAGTAAAGTTTTCTTGAAATGTGTGTATTCATCCTTGATTTGAGCAGGTAAATAAGACTATTTGTCAATGGAATAAGATTTTCGCACTCAAAATAAGAACAATTTATCCCCACCGTCTTATTTCAAATGCAGGATATCTAATTATTTTATTTTAGGGGTAAAAATGCTCATCCTATTGGCAAATAGTCTTATTTAGCTGCTCAAATCAAAGAAAATTACACTAATTTCAAGAAAATTTTACTTACTTTTAGGTCCTTTTTGTAGTGCACGTTTAGTCTTTAAAATTAACCAGGCACTCAGAAGCTGACATGGATCTAGGAGGCATGTGTTTGGGATCCGTCCCAGAAACGTCAGTCGTCTGACTTCTTTCTGTCCGTGCCCTCGAGTCGCTGACGATCATTAAATAATTACTCACAGCCGATGTCACGGATAAGGTGAACGGCGTTTATTCATACGGCACAATGAGATACGAGGCGCCGTCCAAAGGTCAGACCGCACCCAGATCCAACCGCCCACCAGTCAATAAAAAGCAACGGTCTGAGCTGCTGCAGCAGAGCACACCGTCACACCTTTAGATTTTTAGATTTAGATTCAACTTTATTGTCATTACACAGGTACAGGTACAAGGCAACGAAATGCAGTTTAGGTCTAACCAGAAGTGCAATAGCAGCAAGTGCAGGATAAGCAATAGTTCCATAGTATTGTGAACTAGATTTACAGCTGGATGTGTACCGAATATAATATATAGGTGGATTTTACTATCAATAGATTTTTACAGATATGTACAATAGCATAATATACAGATGATTGTTATTATAACAGAGTTTACATGTACTATGAATATATGTACAGGTGGCTATTACTATAGGCAGAATTGTGAGCATGATATACAGGTAGCTATTACTATATTTACCTGAGATACCGCATCCTGCTAACCCCTAACAGGCCCGCTGATGCTAAAACGTAAACATTACTGCGGTCGTCTGGCAGCTGATCTCACATTTTATGTTAATTCAGAGTTAATTTACAGGAGGAAACTTTTTACACTTAATAAATCAGGAGCCCTCGGGCCGCTGAAGGCGTCCACGCCTCCATCCTAACGAGCCTCAATGTTTTATTCTTCTTTTTTCCTCTAATGAATTCATATTTGCTTATGTTAATGATTTTACACATAAACAGTCCATTTAATTTTAAATATCTAAGGGAATAACTGGAACAGCATTGATCAGAACCATGATAAAACATTTGCATCATTGCATCCTTATCCAGCATTACAAATGCTGCCGAACTCTCAGTCTTTAAAATGCATTCTTGCACAAATCATTTCTGCACATATAAATGGTTTTTAAGAAATACTCACCTGTACACTGTGATCACTGTGATCACACACTGTCTCTTTGTCCTGCATTGTTTACATTTTAATTGCTGTACTGTGAAATCACTGCTGCACTTTATCCTGTAATTTTATCCTGTAATTTACTTTATTCTGAAATCTACTGCAATTCACTGAAATTTTCAAGCTGTATGCAAACGAAATTTCGTTCTGTACGCACTCTGTGCATACAAAATAACAAATAAAGTTGTCTAAGTCTAAAAGGTTTAAAACAGCTTCATGTTGTCTAAAAGGCTACGACATGAGGAACCTGAATAATACAATCTGTGTAATTTGATTGAATTTGACTTTGCAAAGTGCCTTGAGATGACATGTATCATGAATTGGCGCTACGTAAATAAAATCGAACTGAACCAGATTTTTCATTTTCAAAAGGAATATTCCTGCTTTCCAGGTTTAAATGTCGGATTTATCATTACGAAAAATATTTTCCTTATTTTGCTTCATGCTTGGCTTGACAAAGAAAGGAGATTTTGTTTCCTCGAGTTTCTTTTTCTTTTTTTTCTTATGCTTTTCTGGAGCATTAATCTTTTCTGGAAGTTAGGAACTATTTCTGCAGACGGATGACGCAGCGGTTCATCCATCAAAGTATAGAAGAGCTTGGAAACGTCGTGGTGGACCCGTCCTGCAGACCAGTTTAGTCTTTAATTTCAAAGTTTCGCACCAGAGGATTAGCCTCATGGTCATTCAGCACAGAAGAACAGTTCAGCCTTCAACTAACCTAGTTTAACTAAAACGCACCGTACCTTTACCGTAAGTGGAAATATGAAACAATCCGGGCTGAAAAAGGTTGTTGCATTTCTTGAATCAACAGTAAGTGAGGCTTTTTGTTTAAATGAGCCTTTAGTTTAACCTGCCCTAAAATCTCTCGGCTCACCCTAAACACGATAACTACTGACCGTCTCCAGATTCACCCTCAGTTCTGCGCTCATAACAGCATCATAAATTACATTCCACAATCCAAACTACTGATCTGTTTAAAAATGCATCAGAGCGGCTCTGCAGCCGAAAACAAACTACGACTGGAAAAAAAAAAACAAGAAACAAATCAAAGATGATGAAATGAACTCACGTTCCAGCAGCAGGTTGGTTTCTGGAGGAAAACTAATTACAACAAAGGACATGCAGCCTGCTGGCAACAAAGAGAGAGCGCACAGGTTTCTGTGTGAAGCTCTCAGGTTGTAAGTTAATTCTGCAAAATGTCAGCGTCTGAATGCATCACAGAGGGGAGGATTACATAGTTTAGCCTTTTATCAATAAAACCACGTCCAAGAGTTCAGAGTTCAAGTTGGACTGACGAGAGAGGAAAGGGTCCAACGTTAAGTTCTTAGACAAAAAAGGTCCCTTTGTTCCTGAAGGACGATGGAGACGGAGGGATTTGACCCGGATGAATTAAAAAAATAAAATTAAAAATAACCATCTACCCTGGTTCTGTTTATTTATGATTAATTGCTGTATTTATACATCTTCAGGTGCTGAGAATCCCAGATTATGATCTAAACATTTTGCACAGAATACTCAAAATGTCTCAAGGTCTGCAGCTCATTCTTCGTTTTACAAAGCTCAGGAAGAACAAATAAAACAAAACAAAAAAAAAAGTTATCATAGGAAAGAACAGATTATGCGACTGAGCTTATGTTTTACTGTAACCGGACTTTGACGTGATTCCAGGACTTTCTAGGACACTTTTAAAGTTGTTTCAATAAGTCCTGATGGGTCCCAGGAGACTAAAAAGTCATGTGACCATTAAACTTTTAACATTTTCCTTGTGATGCTTATATTGTATATTATATGTTCTTTCTTATGTATTTGCCTGCCTAGGGACTACGAATGAAAACTAGCTTTGTAGCTATAATCTGGCATATTTACATTTGTTTTTATACTGATGTTCATTAATGTGCTTTGTCCCTATTCAAATAAATAAATAAATAAATAAATAAAGAAGTCCCAGATGAACGAGGACGCCTGAACGCTCCACAAGAGGCGGCGGTAGAGAGAGAAACCTGGAGTTTCAGGGTTAGACGGGAACAGAAACCCAGGCCAGCGCCGCTATATTCATTTCACAACTGCGTATTCTACCAGACTTCCTGATTTCTACCCAGGTCTGAAGGTCCGGGCTGATTTCTAGACAGACGGAATCATTAAAACGACGTAAATGGAAATACATTATGGTCAATTTAAAATAAAAACGCCTTCTGGAGCTGGAAATCATTTTAACCAAACTCCAGACCTTCCTAGACTGTGCAGGAAGTCTGGAAAAATGAAGAAATCTGCAGATTTATTTCACAGCATCTGAATCTGAACCGGCCTGAACTTTCACCTCATGATAAGCACCAGGTGGTAAAAAAAATAAAGTTTTTCTGTTTTCTTTCCCTTAAGCAGTACATATGTGTACATATGTCAGTACACATGTATGTATGTATGTACAAATGTATACAATGTATATACGCGTAGGTGCGTATGTATGTAGGCGCATAGATATATGTGTATATATATATATATATATATATATATATGTTTATATATATATATATAGACCACTATGAATGTAAATAACACATCATTTGCCCATTCCTATTTCCTTTTTTGTATTTTTTGGTATTCTTTTTGATCTATTGTATATTTGAAGATTCACTGTATATAACTGAATGCACCTTCCCTACTCTGCACCTTCTTGTATGAGCCGATGTGACGAGTGAATTTCTCCATTGTGAGATCAATAAAGACTATCTTATCTTATCTTATCTTAAGCAGCCTCATTTTACAAATCGGCCAATTAATTAAACCTATAATTTATCCCACATCTACAGTTAATTGGTATTTCAGGGAAAAACTTCTTAATTAATGTAATTAAAGCCAAAAACAGAGTCGTCCATTTGTTTTGAGTAAACTGGGGAAACGCTGTATTTAGTGGAGATGATTTAACCCGTCTGCACTTTAACGAACAATCAGCTTCCTCAGGCTGACTCAGCACAGCTTGATGGGAGCGATGCTGACGCCGCCGCCTGGAAACGGCTTCTTTCTTTCTCCAAAAAGCTCCGTGATTGAAACCTTTAAACGGCGGCAGCTTCCTTCACCGCCAAACTGGCCTCGTTCCGCTCAGAGCGACGGTTTCCACGCTCAGACCCAGATCTGCTGTAGATCCAGGCGTCTGGGTCTGGATCCAGAACGGATCAGCCGGGATGATCAAGCTGACTCTTAAACATCTCATTGATTAAACATCTTTTAACCGTCCGTCTCTTTGATGTTATTTACTACGGTATAACTGATTTCCAGTAACTCTGGGATAGTAGAGGTAGATTTATCTTTGTATCTTCCTTTCATGCCGTCAGATGTTCTTGTAATCTCTTAAAGTGGTTCAGATCATTAAGTCTCCAGGCTTTCTGTGGGTCTCTCAATGCATTTCTTACAGTTTCAGTGCTTTTCCACTTCCTGCTTTTATATTTGACCCGTGAATCGATGAGGCATAAGAAAAGTTTCTAAACTCATGAGATGAACCAGCATCATGGCATCAAATGAAAGCAATTTATCTAAGGAGGAGTTTTACACCCTTCGTTACCGGCAGCCTATTACTAAAACGCTATTTGTTTCCATTAAATCCACAAAAAAACATCAGGATATTTAGGATCCCACTGAAGTGCCTGCTATGTCTTTCCTCAAGTGCATAAAAGGATTAAGGAAATGTGAAGAAAAAGTCTTAAAGAGATAAACATCTTAATGCTTTTATCGACAAGGCTAATCCCCGTAGATTATAAAAATCACGATGTTTGCCGATGACACTGTGGTAAATTTAGGGAGACGAGGAGGAAAAATCAGCTGGAAAAAAAAACAGGAGAGAGACGGAGGACAGGAACACAGAGCGGACGACGTTAAACACAGAGGTCCATCGGCTCAATCCATCACAAGGTAAACGTATATATATTTATATCAAATCATCATCCGCTAGCAGTAAATGGATCAACTTTATTTAGAAGCTGGAAAACCTCCAAGAGTCTGAGGTTCTCCCACAAACACCAACATCAAATCCCACCTGAGCTCTGGATCTCTGCAGCTCCTCCAGAGTAACCTGGGTTTCTCAGATCAATGCAGGCGACTGTGTGTTGACGGCTTGGGAATGGGGCGTAATGCCTTGCTCAAGGGGCTCCTTGTTTCCCTCTGAGGCTCTGCAGGAACCCAAGCAGGCTTTACCTCCCCCCCCCCCCTTCCAGAGGGGGTTGGTAGGTGGAAACCAGAGAATTGGGTCAAAGTCAGGGTGGGGGGGGAGCTTTGCGTTCGGCGTGCGTCTACAGCGCCAGCTAAGCATGTAAATAATGCAGCGGGGCATCTGACCCCGTTTTCTCTTGTTTACATAAAAAAAAGAAAATAGAAATTTCACATGAAAGTGTGTCACCTTGCCCCCCCCCCCTCTCCTTACATCTTCCTAAAGCAGAGCACTGAGAGGATTTACACTCAGCTGTTTAGCAGAAGAACGGAGGGAGGAAAAAAGAAGCCCGGCTTCCTCTGGTTTTCTCCTTACAAGGCTGAGCCCCGCGGAGCCTCCATGAGAAGCAGGAGGGGTGTGGGGGGGGGGGGGGCAGCTGAAATATGACACTGAGATACTGAGAGAGGCTGCAGCAGCTCCACATATCAATCTGCAGAAGAAGAAAATAAAAGCAGGGAGGGAGGGAGGGCACTAATGAGGAAATCAATACAAAGGCTGCGTCTCTGCAACTCACAGAGAAACCCAAGTGTGCCAACTGGATGATGATGATGATGATGATGATGATGATGATGATGATGATGATGATGATAAAAATGGGTATGATGGATGGCCTTCATCGCGTCCCTCCGCCTGGCTGCAGTGTGTCATGTCTGGTACCAGCTGCACAGACATGACAGTCTGGTCCACTGGGTCTGACAGAACCTCTCTGGACCTTTGGACCCGTTTTTGGAGGAGAAGCCGGTTCTGTTAGGGGCTGAGCTTCCTACATGTGGTCCCTCTGCTGGTTCTTTACCATGCACAATCAAAATATGTGCAATTAAACCTCTAATTGGTCTGAAATGATGGCAAGATGTCACTTTTAGGTCTGTGGACTACTTTTTTATATATATATAATTAGGCGCAATGTTGGGTTTTTAGGGTCCTAATCAGTTGTTTCTACTCCAGACGTGCAGGTTTAATTAGAAAGTTTGGGGTTTTATTTCATATTCCTAAATACCTGCTATGAAGTGCTACTGGGGGTCATTTTATTTTCCCCCTCCAGAGAATGAATCGCGCAGATGCAACCCGCCTTCATCGCCACATCCTCCGCATCCAAAGCCTCGCCACCTCCGCCAATCAGCGCCATGCGTGCCTTCATTAAGGTGGACCACAACTTGTGACACTTGCAGCTCCGCACTTTTCCAGAACCGCAGCACAAACAAAAAAAAAAAGCAATAATGCATAAACCAGCACATCTGAACTGACACCCGCTAAGAACCGCGGTCCAAACAGCAGCAGCACCAGAACCAAGCTCAGCTGGAGGAGGTGGGGGGGGTTCCCCTTAGCGCTTACCCTCAGACAACTCCAGCTCCAGCTCGGCCAGTTTGGCCCGAACCTCCGCAGGAAGCGGTACCGGGTCCCGGTCCGCCATTCCTCCGAGACAAGCCGACTTTAATCTGCTTTCCGGCTCGTTACTCCTTGTTTTGTCCCGCCGGGATTCTTCCCCGGAATAACTCCCCAGGAATAATTAGAAAAGATCCAAAGTCAGTCCGCGTTCAGCGTGTGGCTCCGTGTGCGGCAGCGGAGACTCCGCACAACAAGCGTCAAGCTGGCGCAGAGACGGAGCACGCCACTTCCGGTGACTAAGTTTCAAAGTAAGAGCTCCGACGCTGACACCTGTAGCACTTCCGGCGAAGCGTTAAGTACCAAAAACACCAGAATCAGCTTCGTTTGCCGGTAATGTGACTGAAATGTACAATATTAACGATGTTTTTCCGTGTCCAATAATACACTAAAAAAGTAATGAAGTAACAGAAATCACAGTCAGCAGTATAGAAAACACATATGAACACAGTTTGAACTAGGGCTGGACGATAATTCAATAACTTTATATATCGATCGATAGACGTATTTCGATAATACAAAATAAAAAGCATCAATAAAAAGTTCAGTAGAAGAACAGTTTTCCTTCCTTTTGCATTCTAACCTATCATGTAGGTTAATACTACAGTCATTACATCCTCCCAGCCAATCACAACACAGACCCAGGAGGCGCCGACCCTTTAAAGAGTTTTTTTGTTTTTCAAAAACTTGCAGTTTTCGTAAAAAGTCGGTTGAATCAACTTTGAATTCATTGTCTGTGAGTTCTGCATCTAAAAACATGTGGCTAAGGAACAGCATAAAATGGTGCTGGAATAAATTAATATTATGTACATGAGGTAGGTGGATTTGGTATCCAGTTAAATCTGACAATGTGAACATTAAAATGAACAGCGCTGAAATAGACAATAATGGATTGATACCTGGTAAATGAGGCAGTTACTGGGTTGTTGCACAGTAATTGTTTTTTGTTGATTTATTTTTTTAGTTTGTTTAGGTCTACTGAGGTGCAGTCTTACATTTCTACGTGATTTCCGGGCTTAAAAATGACCAAAAAAAAAATGACTAACGCATCCACGTTCTCATTGTTATATCATTAACCTTATTTTATTATTCTATTTCATCTTTATATATACAGGTCTGGGTTGTAAATAAATAAAATTATTAAATGAACTTCTTTGGTGCATATTGGTGTTTATGTTCATCATTGCTAACATTACTATTATTTAAATACATTAAAAAAATAAACGATTAAGTTATTCCTTTTATCAGCTATCAGCAAACTTAATTTAAAAAAATCATCCATGTCTGTGATAAGTATTAAATAAAAATAAATACATGGAAATGTGAATAATAAGTTTAACAATGTTTTTTTTTTTTTTTTTTTTTTTTGTCATGTGTTGCCTACTTAAAATCAAAGGTTAAAACTCATTTATGGTCAACTTGTCCTAACTTTTCAATACAATGTGTGATTAAATTAGTAAAATAAAGGGAACTTGGCTTCATACCATGTTCTAACAAACCTCAGGCAGCTGAGCAAAAATAATAATAATAATAACAACCACAACAACAACAACAACAACAACAACAACAATAATAATAATAATAATAATAATAATAATAATAATAATAATAATAATAATAAATAAATAAATAAAAATACATTTCATATGCTTTTAGTTTGAAGTTGAATTCTTCACATTTCCTGTCCACATCTAGCTAATTATTGCTTACTTTACGTTATTCCCAGGAGGAATCTAGGGGATCAGAGAGACGAAACAGAAATAGATCTTGTATTTTATTTCATCAGTTTAAGGGGATAATACAGTTACTGCGTGTTAATGTTTGCAGGAATAATGATGTAGAAAAATATCCAGTCCATAATAAACTGGTAAATGAACCACCAGGGGCGCTAGAAATACACTCTTCTTTTTATCATAGTTTCAAACTATTCAGAGATTTCATGAGCAACTATTTTTAATCATGAACTAAAGGCCACACTACCTAAAACCTTACAGAACAGCTGAATTGTACGAGTACATTTAAGAAACAATACTAACAATATTTACATTTTTTTCAACTAATTTAAGAAGAGAAACTCAAATCATTTAGATTCGTGACACAGTGAACAGTGACAAAAACAACATTTTGGTCTCAGAAAATTGGAATATTGCACGGTTCCAATCAAATGATTAGCTCAAAACACCTGCTACTGAAGCTGATTGTTCACAGAGGGCTCTATCCAAGCATATCACTAGAAAGTTGAGTGGAGGGAAAATGTATGGTAGGAAAATATGTCCCATCAATGGGGAAAACCCCAACTTGTCCAACAAAGTCCATTCAAAAGAGCATTTTTACTCCAGGCTAAACACCATTGAAAAGAACTGTGGTTTTAAAACAGGAAACTAAGATGCCAATATTTAAAGGCAACATGTTCCAAGGATTGGTTAATACCACAGAAAAACCTCAATCTCCTCTAGGTTTCCACCTAGTTTATGGGACAACTATAAAAACAGCTGGCCGGCAGATCAAAGGTCCAGTAATGGAAGAGAAGGCTGGAGTAAATCAGAGAGATATAGAGGTAGACCGCTAAGGCATGTTTGAGCCAATGTTGTGGTTTTATCAGTAATTCTGTTACGTACAAGAAGCCAGTGAGGGAGGTCATGTCTGTGTTGACCAGAAACGGGCAGCAACAATTTGAACAACCGTTGCATGACTGACAAAATAATTTACTGCCTTCAATAGTTGAGATGAGTTGAGGTTAAATTCAATTTGAATTCAATTTTATTTATATTTATATAGCACCGATTCACAACACATATCATCTCAAGGCTCTTTCCAAAGTCAGACTCCATCAGATCCTCCAGGTTGGTGAGAAAGTTTCCTCTCTAAGGAAACCCAGCAGGTTGCATCAAGTCTCTCCAAGCAGCATTCACTCCTCCTGAAAGAGCGTAGAGCCACAGTGGACAGTCGTCTGCATTGTTGATGGCTTTGCAGCAATCCCTCATACTGAGCATGCATGAAGCGACAGTGGAGAGGAAAACTCCCCTTTAACAGGGAGGAGAACCTCCAGCAGAACCAGAACCAGGCTCAGTGTGAACGCTCATCTGCCTCCACCCACTGGGGCTTAGAGAAGACAGAGCAGAGACACAGAAAGCACAGAAGCTCACATTGACCCAGGAGTACTTTCTATGTTAGATGGTAATAGAGGATGATCTGCCTCCCCTGATGATGTCACAGCTAACAGAACGTCAGACCAGGTGTACCTTCTATGAAGAGAAAAATGACAGAGAACAAAAAGTTAAAAGATGATTAGTTTGTGGACATTATGGAGGCTGGACACCCCCCCATGCCTCCCATAGATGTATAAAAACAGATGAACGCGACACCTTCAGGATTCTGGACCTAAAGATGAACCAGACAGTTCTCTTCCTTTTGTCTTTTTATTATTATTATTTAACATCTTTTAGGCGTTGAAGACCTGCTTAGCCACAGAGGCGGTTCCATTTATTTCATCAAGCTTACAAAGCCATAACATCATCATCTGGGCTTTCCTGAATTCTTACTGTGTGTAAACTTGTGAATTTAAAGGGATTTATTATTATTATTCTTTATTCTAGAAATAATTTTGGTGATTTCAACTAAAACAGGAAACATTTCGTCAGACGGTGAGATAAAAAACTGTATCTTTTTATGCACTGTCCGTAAATATCTGGTTTTAACTGTATGTTAAATACTTTTAAATTTATATTAAAACCACTAAATACCACAGGATGTTTCATGAGTTTTGTTTCAAATGTTTATGTAGCACTACTGATAAAAGTAACTTCAAAATATTTAGTCTCTATAACATTGTCTAACATATTCTTAAAATTACACATATTCTTTTCATTGTTGACAAAATGCAGGGTATTTATAGGATTCATGAATACTGAATATTATGAAGAGATAAAATGATCCATTGTTCACATTTCTTGAATAATTTAGTAATCAAATGACATGACGTCACAGCTTTAATGTAACCTAAAATGCACCCACCCATTCATAATCATGCAGGTTTTATTTTAACTGTTGAATAAAGCTACTAAAATTGTACAGTAAGCTTCTGATTTACTAATTTAATTGTAAATTGTTAAAATATAAATCTAATTCTGGGAGTTTGCTGCCACCTTGTGGCTGGTCCTTTTATAGTATGAAACTTGGTCACTTTTTCAATAAATCCCATCGAAAATGACAGATTATAAATATTATAAACCTAAAATATTGTAAAGAAACGATTTACCCATATTAATCGGCACGTTTCATTGAATTTCTCTTTCTTTTGTAGCGTTATAGTTTGTTTAGAGATGACACAAACTGTCTAAACTCACTTTTTATCCCAAACTAAAAAGACATTTATACAGATTCTGGTTTGGAGTGAATATTTGTAATTCTTGAATTATAGAGGACATTAATAAAAAAAAGTTGTAATTTGTTTGCAGAAAATTGGAATTTCTCTAATAGAAAACTAGATTTTGACTATTTGACAGCCTGAAATCATGATTTTCTATGTAGGTTAGTGCAAGCAAACCATTCAGCAGTGAACCAACCCAGAGATCAGGGTAGCTCTGGAGGAGCTGCAGGAATACACAGCTCAGGTGGGATTATTTGTCGACAGGATAAACTCTACAAAGCTGCTCCTTGTCGAAATAGAATTGAAAGAGACCAATAATCTCAAAGTTATTTATTTTGTTGCTCAGAATGAAGACATTCTTTGTCTCTCAGGAATTTCACATGAAAATGTGATGTATTGCTTTATTTTGGCCCATACTTCTACACAGTGCTCCATATATGGAGGATGGAAATACAGGGAGGAATTCAGTAGTTTGAGTGATTTCAATTAAATTTTATCTATAAGCGCCAATTCACGACAAAGCACTTTACAAAGTCAGTCGATTTAAAAGGTATCTTACCGATTATATATATATATATTATATATATATATATATATATATATATATATATATATATATATATATATATACACATACACACACACACACACACCTGTGTATAATAACTGTTACGATCTAGTCTCACCAAAAATGAATTTTCATAAGCTCAACTGTTACTTTATTTTTAAATACTGTTTCCAAATAGCTTTATCACCATTCAGTGATAAGTTCTTTAAATCTAGCTCACCAATTCATGAATTTATTAGTTAACCGTCTCTCAAAGCTTTTCTAGATCCTCCCCAGAGCAAAAAATGAGCTCGTCTGCAAATAAATCTAATTGATATCAGACACGCATGATATTTATGTACAGAATAAATCGTTTAGGCCCCAATACTGATCCCTGTGTGACCCCACAGGAAATATAGAAGCTATTTAATCCTACATGTGATTAAAATTAAACACCCTGAACACAACAGGGAGCTCTTTTAGGGAAATCCTGTAGGAAAACCTGTCAGAAACAGCTGAAGACTTGAAGACTCAAATGGCTGAATTAACGCCTGCCAACAACATATTTGAATCAGACGTGTTGGACCTAAAGTTGGCAGGACTTTAGTTGGATGCCACTGGCATAGATGTATTTTAAAGAATGGTCTAGTCAAAGTCCAGAGCTGTAACCCCGTTAGGAATCTGGGTAGCGAGGAGGCTCCGGTGGAGGTTTCACCTTCCAGCAGGACACCGTGGATATAAGGCCAGACCAAATGCATTAGATCAAAGATTTTTCATGTGCTAGAATGGCCTAGTCCAAGTCTGAGCTAAGTCAAACACTTGAAAGTCGTCCAACCAGAGCTTCAGCCATTTTCTGATGTGCGGCTCACAGCTGCAATTCAAGAATGATTTTGGCCCCCAGCAGGGGCCGGTAATGCATATGGATCATTTTTAATTTAAATGAGTTAAAAGTATCACAAATTAAAATCTTCCTGCAATTGAAAATGTTAGGTACAACACCAAGTATTCATCTTTTTAATTGCCACACCTTTTGCATTCTAATTTAATAGAAAAATATGCTTTTAACTCATTTAATATTGGCTAAATACAGAAGTGTTTTCAAATAAACAGTAACCCAAATCCTGTTTTTAATGCTGAGAACAGACAAAAAGAGATTTTTTTTTTCTATCAAGATGGTCATCCAGCTAGCAAAACAATTTGCTAAATAAATGACCAGCCGACCATTATTTACCTTATTAAAGGTAAATAATTTACCTTTAATAAGGTAAATTAGCAAAACGCTGTTTAAGTTTTGGACTTAATGATTTATGCATGTCTCTCTTACAGAAAATCTGACTAATTTTATTAAAATATTGCATGATTATGTTTTGTAGAGCAGGCAAATAAATCCCAATACAACTTTGGGGGTAATAAAAAAATTTAACATTTTTTTACTCTCAAATACTTGTGACTTGACAATTTTGGCCCAGGCAATAAGAAGTTTACACACCCCTGCTCTAGATGCAGAAAACAGTAGAAAAAAGGTAAAACTATATAAATTATGACTTTTTTTCTTCCCCTTCACTACTTTGTGTCACTCTATCCTCAGTGGAAGAAAAACTTTATATTTTCCATCATTTAGGAGGATCTTCTCCTGGCAAAAGAAGATTTATTTTGTATAAAGTGGACACCTATGGGGTTTTTTAAAGCCATAAAAACATTCCTATGGTTACAGGTTCAGGTTCAGCAGGCAAACCGCAGACAGAAAAAGACAACGTTGGCTCTTCAACAGTGCCTAAATCTTTATTTTTCAGTAAGCTACATTTTTTTTTCTCCAAATTAGACAGTTTTACATCATGACACAAGAGTAACTTAAATTATCTAGAGCCGACATGTACGCTTGATTCCAGTCTCAAAGGAACAAAAAAAAAAAACAAAAACAAAAAAACATACCAGAAAACAAAAAAAACAACGAAACAACCAAAAAGAAGCCCTCTGTACTGCGACCTCCGTCCCGCTCGTGTTAAAAGTCTGGTGTGCGGACCCCCCCCGACACGCCGGGGAGTCGGCGATTGTCCACAGCCGTTAGCTCAGGAAGTGTTAATCAGTTAGACCACAGTGAGCCGACCAACCAGTCCCCAGGTTCCAGGCCCACGCCGCGCCCTCGTCGTCACGTCTTTGATAAAGTCAACTTTTCTGACGAGATATGCGAGCAGAGAGAAGAAGCCGACTAAAGAATGGCACCGTGAGAACGGGGAGGAAGAGGAAGAGGAGGAGGAGAAGCAAACATTTACAGACGGCGTCCATCTTTCCCTCCAGGCTGAGGTCCAGCTTGTCTCCTCCACCTGGGTCCCTCTGGACCGTTTTGGGATTCTTTAACAAAGTCTGAACGGCTTTTAACAGGAATGTGCCCCAAAAAAAACCCAATAACAACAACAAAATAAACAGAAAAACAACAAATCAGTGATTCCAGTTGAGCCTGAAAGTTAATCATTTGTACATGAATCATGAAACCTCAACAAGCACAAGTTGGATGTTTTTCCACTCTTTCTCGCACAAACAGGTGGGAAACGTCTTCCACTTTGCCTCATTTGATCTAATTTAGCAAATAGGATCCAATAATTTCATTCCCCCCCCCCACCAGAGGCGCCAGCTGAAAATGTGCTTTTGGGATCTTGGGCCGAGGCGTGTCCACAACGGAGCATCGCTCTCAACCAGCCGGGAGTCTGGACGGGTCGGAGGAACGAGTTGGCGTTAAACCCCGACATCCGGAGCAGCGGCTCTTCCACCAGCTTCAGATTTTCAGCTTTTTTCCTTTTTCTGCTTTCTGGGAAACCGAGGTGTTCGTTCATTCGTTCGTTTTAGGACCGGAAATTAACAACTCCGGCAGATCCAGGTGAACCAAGGCTGCCAACATTCGACGTTTTAAAGCAAAATACATTGATGTCTGATCGACTTTTGATGTCTGATCGACTTTCGATGTCTGATCGACTTTCGATGTCTGATCGACTGTTGATGTCTAATCGACTGTTGATGTCTAATCGACTGTTGATGTCTAATCGACTGTTGATGTCTAATCGACTGTTGATGTCTAATCGACTGTTGATGTCTAATCGACTGTTGATGTCTAATCGACTGTTGATGTCTAATCGACTTTTGATGTCTAATCGACTTTTGATGTCTAATCGACTGTTGATGTCTAATCGACTTTTGATGTCTAATCGACTTTTGATGTCTGATTTAAAGAAGAACAACAACAAAACAAGAACCACATCTTAGAGAAGTTGTTAGCGGTCCATTTTTGGCTCATTTAAACCATCAAAAAAAATAAAAAATCATTACAGGATCGGGGATACAGATTTGGCCAATTAATATCCGAACCGTAACTTTAATTCAAGTAATTTAATTCATCTCCTTATCCCAAACGACATTCAGACGGCACCATAATGCTTCGCTCCCTTACATTAAACCTGATGACGTCGGCGCCGGAGCGTTAGTGGTTCCTGTCGACGTGAGAAAAAGAATAAATATGTAGTGCTTCTGGTGTTCAGACGTTGAGAAGCAGAGAACGTGAAGCCAAACGCCAAAGATCAGCGGTGGAAGAGAGGCCGGGCTCGGTTAGCGGACGCTCGGCGGCGCCACCCAGACGTTTCTCCGAATTATGCTCGGCGAGGAAGAGGAGGAGGAGGAGGAGGGCGAAGATGGGGCCAACAACAGAGAAGGAATGATGAACAAACAGAAACGGCAGAAACCAAACTCTGCAAACTAATTATAAAAAAAAAAAAATTATTATTTTCCAAAAGCACAACACTTTGTTTGTTTTTGTTGTTTTTTCTTTATATCCTACATCCAGCGACATTATAGTTAACAAGGATCAATATATTTTTATAATTATTTTAAGGTACCTCTTATAGTTTTCTGAGTATTTACAACTGTACAAGCAAAGCACATACTTGAAAGTGCACATTTTTAATACAGTTTGGACTAGTTGCATTTACAAGGTTTATAACGTTTCCCCCGAAAAAACAAACAAACAAAAAAAAAAAACCTGAAACTAAAACAAGGAAACATTTTTTTCTTCTTCTTTCGCACCATTTTTACAGAAACAAAAAAAGAGGGGAAAGGAACGTAAACGCTGCCAGATTTTCTCCCTAAAGTAAGACTTAAGCACAAAATATTTTCCGCCGCCTTGCTTCGTTAACCTCGTTAAGCTCGTTAACCGCCAGGGGGATTTTTCTCGTCCTCCAAAAAGAAATAAAAACTCGATGCTTGTCTTGTAGAAAAGTTAAGGCAAAGTTATTTTTCAAGTTTAAATAAAATTCAAGTTTTTCAAACACTGGATGGATTTTTTTTTTTTTTTTTTTTTTTTTTACATTTTATGTGTACAGAGACTTTAACATGGACTCCCCCCCCCCCCCCCAATCTTCTCTTAAAAAAACGAATCACTGCTTTATAAATATGTGGAAACCATTTCAACATTTTCCACTGATAAGAAAAGAAAAATATTATCCATCCAAGTGCATCTCAGTCCTTCAAAAATGAAAAACGAACAAAAAAAAAATAAGGAAATAAAGTATTTTACGTTCTTTTAAAGTCCAAATCAAAAGCAGCATAAAAAAAAAAAAAAAAAAAAAAAAAGGTTTTCCCTTTTCCAAACGGGCTCCGGTTTTCCTTTAGTGGGATTTTTGCTGCAGGAAGACTGGATGGAGACGTGGTGACGGTTTTCCCAGACGTGTCGGGCCAAAGTGGTTCTGATTTAAAGGGTCGACCTGAGCACACGACCGATGAGCAGGAAGGGAACAACTTCCCCCAAACACACGCTTGTTTTCCCGAAAAAGAAAAAACTCTGAATTTCTATGAGATTTTGCCAGAGCGGCTGCTACAGAAAACCGATCCACCGACCAAATATACCGGAAATTCCCTCTGTGGTGGCAGACGTTCAGCAGGTGGAGTTACCGTCGTTTTTTAACTCTGCTCCCGTCTGGGAAAACTAGACAACCGGAGCGAAGAGGCGGGACAGAAAAGAAATCGATCCCACGACTGAACCCCGACCAGAGGAAGGAAGGAAGGAAGGAGTTTCACTGGTTTTCTATCTCAGAGGGGAATTTTCCGTGACTATCCTGATGTTGATTCCTGCTTCCGCCTCTTTGACACATAAAACAAACAGAAAAGTCCATCGTTCACCTTCGTCCGTTCCGCTTTCATTAAAAACATTACAGGTTTATTCCATCTTTTGCACTTTCTGGATTCGTCGGCCACAAACGTGGAGAAAAAAAAACGGGACTCCAAACTCTGCAGCATCGCTTCAACAACAACAACAACAACAAAAAAAAAAAACTGTAATTATCCAAACAAAGTCATCAGAGCAACGAGAAACCGCTTAAAAAAAAAAAAAAAAAAAAAAAATCCCCTCCAGGAGAACCAACAAGACCAAACTCCCTCCTGCCCTCCTCGTGTCATCGAGCAAGTAAAGGATCTATTGGTGGAGACCTGGTGATCAACGACTCCAGGGACCCGTGTGCCGCCGCCGCCGCGCTGCTTTTACGTCAGCGTCTGCAAACATGGTAGCTAGTGTTGCTCCCGTCCTTCAGTTTCAGTGTCGGACTGAAACCATCCGGATCTGATCCGGCTAACAGAATATAAACAGGAAAAGGCTTCCAGGCGCTTCCCAGCAGACGGTTCCTGGTTTCCCCTGAAGAAGAGACGGCAGACATTCCTCCGCAGAGTCAGGGAGAAGGAGAAACGGCGCCGGGAAGCAGCAGCCAGGGTGACACCCAGTGGTAATGATCAGTAACTGCGCCAAGAAAAAAATTAAAATAAAAAAAATCAGCAGACGGAGCGGAGGAACAAGTTAGTGTAAATAGTCAGGAAAATAGACGGGATGACGGCCAAACACCAGGACTCGTGTTTAAGAAGCAGGCACGGCGCCAACGAAACGGGTCACGACCCACAATGCCCTGCTTCTTCGCCTTGTTTGAATCCCCACACGGCTGCTCCTCCCAGAACCAAGTCCGTTTGGGACTTTAGAGGAAAGAGGGAACATAAAAAAAAAAAAAAACATTTCAACAGTTAAATAAATAAAGCAGAGAAGAAGAAGAAGAGGAGGAGACGGTGCTCTACATGCACAGTAAAGTGCTTTATGTCTGCAAGCCCTGATCCAGAAAAGAAGGCGTCCTCTAAGCTCGTCGCTGACCGCTGACTCTGGGATATTAGTTTGGTAGCCCTGACTCTCTCTGCCGTTCAGACTCGGATGTGGAGCGTAGTGGAGGAAGGAGAGGGGGGCCGCCTTACTGCGGGGACTTGGGTGGAGTGTGGTGGGCGTCTTTGCTGGAGGGTTTCCCTGGGTGTGGGGGGGGCGGGGAGGCCCAGCGCCCCGCCGGCCTCCGACCCTCCTTCGGGGGCCTGCCCTGGGCGACGGAGGCGGGGCCGGCTTTGGAGGAGGGGTGGTAAGTCTCTCGGGTTTTGTGCTCGCCCGACGGGGTGGAGGCGTCGGTGCACTTCCTCTCCTCGCCTGCGGGGGCAGTGCAGCTTGGCTTGGCTTCCTTGGGGGAATGCAGCGACGTGGGGACGTCCTTCGCTCGCTGGCAGATCTCAGCGTAGGAGGGCTTCCTCAGCTCCTGTCGGGGTGGGGGGTGAAAAAAAAAAAAAAAAATCAGCAGCTGTGAAAATATTCTGACACATCTGGACCAAACATGGCGTTAAATCCACTGATCTATATTATACACTGGAGTGCTAATCGCCCGCTGTTAGAACGAGTCGCTGTGAAGCCACCAGCCGCCATATTGGTACTCCCTATTTCCTCCAGTAACTAGGGAATATGTGCGCTACAGCATCGAATAACGAGGATTTTCTCATGCAGGGTTCCTACAGCACAAGGCAAGTTAAATTGAAGACTTTTTAAGACTTTTTAATGCCACTTGAAATAAAAAGTTAAGACCAACTTCACGATAAACAAGATAAACCTGCTTGCGACAACTTTACCCAAATGTTTATTTTAACATAAACCATTACTTTCTGGCTCAGTAGACATGTTAAAGATTTTGAAAAACATTCCATATAGGAAGAAAGCTAAAAAACACACAAATTACAGATATATTTTTAACAACTACTGAACTGAATTCACAAACTTTGTTTTGTTCCCTACTAAAATAAACTATAAATCAGTGCCAACTCTTTTTCACAGCTATGGTCCGGCCGCAACAGTTTTTATTGGTTCCACTATCGGGACGGAACCAATAATGGTTACACTGAGCTGTTCGGTAAATTAAAAAAAAACATAATTATATCAATTATTTTACTGTTTGGTAAGCATTACAAACATAAAATCCTATTTATGACCCAGTAACAATTTTAAGACCTAAGAAAGACTGATTTAAGACATTTTAATGCCAATTAAGGCCTTAGTTTTATATTACAGAATTCAATGCCTTTTAAGACTTTTTAAGGATCCGCAGCAACCCTGTCATGTTCAGGGGGGCTTAAAACTTTTAAAATGTCAACTGCCATATACTTTGATGTTATGTTCTAAAACTATCAAGTACTGAGAAAGTCATATGCTGAAATATTTAGCATTTTATTCATTTAAATATACATATATAACATTTATAAATATATAAACAACAATATACAAAAACATATATTTACATATATATATATATATATATATACATATATATATATACATATATATATATATACATATATATATACATATACATACATATACATATATATACATATACATACATATATATATATATATATACATATATATACATATACATATATATACATATACATACATATATATATATATACATATATATACATATATATACATATATATACATATACATATATATATACATATACATATATACATATATACATACATATATATATACATATATACATATATATACATATATATACACATATATATATATACATATATATATATACATATATATATACACATATATATATATATACATATATATATACATATATATATATATATATATACATATATATACACATATATATATATATACATATATATATATATATATACATATATATACATGTAAAATATTTCAGCACCTAATTTCCTAGTAGTTGATAGTGTTAGTACATCCACTGACTGTAGAATTATCTATAAACGTTTTCACACAGCAAGAAAAGAGTAGGGAGTAGCAAGATGGCGGCCAGTGACTTCAGTTTTTCGGCTAAATCAGCACTCCAGTGTATA
The DNA here is from genome assembly GCF_011125445.2 of Fundulus heteroclitus. Classification (NCBI taxonomy): domain Eukaryota; kingdom Metazoa; phylum Chordata; class Actinopteri; order Cyprinodontiformes; family Fundulidae; genus Fundulus; species Fundulus heteroclitus. The sequence goes on along the minus strand of NW_023396835.1, from coordinate 2,872,496 downwards.
ATATAGCTCAGTGGTTAAATCAGACTAGCGCTCATTAGAAGGGCTTTAGCTAGCCTATAAAGGTTGGACATGTTAGCGTCTTCATGAGGGCTAGCAAAGGGCAGCGGAGCCTCAAACTGACCGTGGCGGCTCCGTTGACCTGCACCGATTTGCTCGCGGTGGACAGAGTGCCGGAGACGCGCTCCACCGATGGCTGCGCCTCCTTCGGCTTCACCTCCGTCACCTTCACCTCCCTGGAGGAACAAATAGGAAAAGAGAAATGAGACCTCAGCAGAGGGCGGATCAAATCTGGACTTCAGACTCTGGCCGGTCGCCGTGGTTCTTACAGTGAGGCCGAGGGGGCGGGGCTTAGCGGGGCGCCGGGAGCTGAGGTCGACGTGGAGGCCGAGGGAGCGGCCGGGGTCGTGGGTGGGGGCTGGAAGCTCGGCGGCAGCGGGGAGGCGGGGGACCGCAGAGGCTCTTTGGGACCGGCTGGAGGGAGGGCGCCGCTGCTGGAGTCTGCGTTTACATTCTGAGAGGACAAGAGGACGCAGATCACTTCCTGAAGACGTCCACAGAGAAAGACGGGAAACGAGGTTCCTGCACCGTCGGCACGTAAAACATCAGAGATGCACCAAAGCATTCTGGGAATTTATGGTTTCTACAGAAAAATTTAAATATCCTGGAAACACAAGGAGGGCAGGAGGCAAGGAGGCAAGGAAGGGTTCAGAGAGGAAACGACGAAAGGTTGGGAGAAGGAAAGAAAGGATACTGAGGAAAGATACAAGGAAGGAAGGAAGACAAAGGAAAGATACAAGGAAGGAAGCAAGCGAGGACATAGGAAAGATACAAGGAAGGAAGGAAGCGAGGACACAGAGGAAAGATACAAGGATACAAGGAGGCGAGGACACAGGGAAGCAAGCGAGGACAGAGGAAAGATACAAGGAAGCAAGCGAGGACAGAGGAAAGATACAAGGAAGCAAGAGAGGACAGAGGAAAGATACAAGGAAGGAAGGAAGCGAGGACAGAGGAAAGATACAAGGAAGCAAACGAGGACATAGGAAAGATACAAGGAAGGAAGCAAGTGAGGACAGAGGAAAGATACCGGGATGGAAGGAAGCGAGGACAGAAGAAAGATACAAGGAAAGAAGGAAGACATAGGAAAGATACAAGGAAGGAAGAATGCGAGGACACAGGAAAGATACAAGGATACAAGAAGGTGAGGACACAGGGAAGGAAGCAAGGACAGAGGAAAGATACAAGGAAGGAAGGAAGCGAGGACAAAGAAAGATACAAGGAAGGAAGGAAGCGAGGACAGAGGAAAGATACAAGGAAGGAAGGAAGCGAGGACAGAAGAAAGATACAAGGAAGGAAGGAAGCGAGGACACAGGAAAGATACAAGGATACAAGAAGGTGAGGACACAGGGAAGGAAGCAAGGACAGAGGAAAGATACAAGGAAGGAAGCGAAGACAGAGGAAAGATACAAGGAAGGAAGGAAGCAAGGACACACAGGAAAGATACAAGGAAGGAAGGAAGCAAGGACACACAGGAAAGATACAAGGAAGGAAGGGAGCAAGGACACACAGGAAAGATACAAGGAAGGAAGGAAGCAAGGACACACAGGAAAGATACAAGGAAGGATGCGAGGACACACAGGAAAGATACAAGGATGGAAGGAAGCAAAGTCAAAGAAAAGATACAAGGAAGGATGCGAGGACAGGAAAGATAGTAGGAAGGAAGGAAGGAAGGAGCTGGCCTGCCTGTAGCGTCTGCTAATACTTATATTCTTCTATCCTCATGTTTCCTGTCAACACTCATCCAGACGTTTCAAAGGTTTCTGAGACTTTACTGCCTGCAGAATTTGCTCATTTAAAAGTCGGAGCTCAGACGCGTTAAAACGCCGCCGTTCTCACGACCCGCGGCGTTTAAACGCCGTGAGAACGACGGCTGGAGACACGGAGCGCCGCCACACGTCACAGAAACCCAGAAAAGAAGCCCACAGAAAACAAGATGGCTGCCGCCATTACCCGCTCCTTTGTGGCGCCGGCGACCACGCTGCTCGCCAGCCGGCTGTCGAAGGCCTCGTCCGTCTTGAGCTGGCCGGCGGCCCCCGGCAGCGGGGGGAAGCTGGAGAGGCCGAGCTCGAAGCTGGGAGACGGAGGCTTGGGAGGCGGCGGCGGCGACTGGGGCGTCGCTCTCTGCACGGAGACAAACGACAGAACTGAGAAAGAGGCAGACGGCGGCGGGGCCGGCGACGTGCGGCGGCCTGTCTGGTGACGGCGGGAGGAGGAGGCGGGGGGGGTGGGTTACTTACTGTAAACTTTTCATCCCTCTTTTTCCTAGAAGCAGAAAGATTTTTCCTTTAAGAAAGAGAACATCTGAATTTACAAACATCTGAGACGGTCAGAGCCGATGAAAATGTTCTCATTACTGATGAAACACATCAGCTGTTAGGATTGTTTTTAAAGGTATACTATGCAACCGGGGTTGATTTTCCAGCGAGGATCCCCCCAGAGGGCGAAAGTAAAAGTGCACTGTCGTAAAGATGCTCAGCTGTTCTGGTTTCTCCGTCAAGCCAGGCGCGGTTGTTTTGAGCTTAGCAGACAGGCGAACGCAACGAAAAGTGGAAAAAACAATGACTGACACAGTGAAGGTATGAACATAAGGGTTTCCTGCAGCGCTATCTATATATATTCAAAAAAGCTATATTCAAAAAAAAAAAAAAAGATAATAATAATATTAATAATAATAATAATAATAATAATAAAAACTCGATATGCTTGCATGTTTATTTGACGTCAACACGCGGTTCTTTGTTGTTGCTTTCGCGCGTGCATATAGTATCTGCAACATTCAAAAAAAAAAAGATAATAATAATAATAAAAACTCGATATGCTTGCATGTTTATTTGACGTTAACACGCGGTTCTTTGTTGTTGCTTGCATGTTTGCACGCGCGAAAGCAACAACAAAGAACCGCGTGTTAACGTCAAATAAACATGCAAGCATATCGAGTTTTTATTATTATTATTATTATTATTATTATTATTATTATTATTATTATTATTATTATTATTATTATTATTAATATTATTATTATCTTTGGCAGGGCAAAAACACATGGAGTTCTCGCCGTAAAGCAAGACTGACTCTCGCGGTCTTGCACGAGACTTCTGAGCCTGTGGGTGCGGGCCGAGGGCTCCATTTCCCCCACAGACCACCAGGGCGACCGAGAAAACCTTTGTTCGACCTGAAATGACTCATTTAATCATCCAAAACGGTATGGAACACATTAATTAACTGAAAAATGTTGCATAGTATGCCTTTAAACGAGTAAATAAACCCAAAACAAGCGTCCGTTTCCCCACCAGGGGGCGTGCTTACCTTCCTCGGCCGACTCCCAGCGAATAGTCGGGGATTAAAGGCTCGGTGACGCGGCCGGTGCCCGCGGCGTCTCTGCGGGGGAAGGCCGCTGTGGAGGGTAACCTGGTTCTGGGCTGGCTGGAGGGGAGCCGCGCCGGCGGGCTGCTGCGGACGCCGTTGAGCCGCTCGCTGGGGAAGCTGGGGAAGAGGCTGGGGCTGTCCAGGAGGCCGGCGCTGCGGTCCGCCGTGGGCAGCGTGGGCCTCAGGTGGGGCTTGCTGTGGTTCCTGTGGGGGGGAGAAACGGAGCGGTGAACAGAGCCGCTGGTGGGACACTTATGTGACGCTTCAGCGAGAAACCGACCTGCTCCTGGGGGAGAAGTGTCGCACTGAGAGCGGCGAGGTTGCTGGTTTGAAGCTGTGCGATGTGGTGAAGCCGTTCAGGAACTGGTTGTTGTGGAAGTGGGTGACCTGGGAAATTCAGGAACAACAGGAAGTGAACTGGAGGTCGGGAAACTCTGAGTGGCTACATTTAAAAACACCCCAGAGCACAAAAAGGAAATTTCTCCTGCATCACACTGCAAAAACGGATCTAAAAATAAGTAAAATGTTCTTAAAGTTAGTGTATTTATCCTTGATTTGAGCAGGTAAATAAGATTATCTGCCAATGGAATGAGTATTTTGACCCCTTAAAATAAGATAATTAGACATCCTGCATTTGATATAAGATGATGGAGATGAATTGTTCCTATTTTAAGTGCAAAAATCTTATTCCATTGGCAAATCATTTTATTTACCTGCTCAAATCAAGGACAAATACACCGATTTTAAGAACATTTTACTTATTTCTAGTTCCATTTTTGCAGTGCAGGCGGTTATTAAACCAGGAAGTGATCCTAGAGGCCAATGCAGCACCGACTTCCTCACTTTCGTTGGAAAGACTTCAGAAAATCGTCTTTCTTTGCCAGGTTCCCCCCCCCCTCCAGGTAGGGCTGGGCGATAAATCGATTTAATCGATTAATTTGAATTTACAATTCTTTAGGATTTCATTTTTGGAAAATCTGGATTTTATTTTGCCAATACACTCATTGGGTTTCCATGAAGAGAACAGCATGTGATGCTGAATATATGTTTAGGCAAATATATTGTCAAAATATTTTTACCATAATACGAGGTACTTCATTTACTTATTTACTTTTTTTTTTACTTAGGTTGAAGTTCACAAGTGCAGTGAAGCCTGTTCTTAGCTTAATGTGTAATACCACTAGCAGCAAATGTTTTGTTATATTTTCATTGTTTATTATGGCACGGCTGCCATCTTGTTTTGCAAGCATGTTTCACAGCTTGTTTTTAGTTTCACTTTGAATTCAGGTCAACTCTCTGACGAAATGCTAGACATAAAAAGCAAGGTTTTAAAATAATTTCTTTTTATGAAACAAAAAGGAGGAAAAAAAAAATCGATTAATCGGATTTAGTATGATAAAATCTGAGATTTATTTTTTAATCCATATCGCCCAGCCCTACCCCTCCAGGATGTTGTTTTGTTGCTCCAATAAAAACAGCATCCTGGTCACTGTGGCCAATGACTGTAAACCCGTGTCCCCCCCTGCCCCCCCGGTGTGTCGCGGCCCGTACCAGCCCCGGGTCGATGAAGCTGTGCGTGGTGGACCAGGCCTGCGGCGTGATGAGGCTGTAGAGAGGGAACTGCTGCTGCGGGCTGTAGACGGGGGGGATGTAGTAGGACGTGTAGCGCTGCTGCTGGGCGTATGGGTTCACCTCTACTGGCCGGTAACCGTTCTTTGGCATGAAAGTGTTGATGGCGATGGCCTTCGCCTTTATCCTGGCCTGGGGGGGGGGAGAAAACATTATTAGATTGGTGTAACCCGCCTCACATAGAGAATCACTTCCTGTTGTCCTGGACACGTCTGGATGGCTCCATGGCTGCTGCAGCCTGAGCTGCTCCTCGCTGTAGCGTCTTGTTAGCTTTGACCAAACCGCCTGAATCCTGAACCACCGCACAGGTAACTCTATGGCTGCCTCCATATTAGATCACTCTAGCCTTTTGCCACCCGGTAACGACCCATAACCTGGTGGACATTCTCCCAACCATCTTCTGATCATCTAAACACCGCTACAATGTGGTGGGAAAGTGTCTCGTTCCAGCCCGGATCACCTGAATCGATTTTCCAGAGGACAACATGAACTGAAAACTGGGAAAAACATTTACTGAAATCCTGAAAGAGAGAAAAAAAACTTTAACTGAACTGAAACCTCAGAAGAGAATTGCTGTTTTTTTGTTGTTGTTTTTTTAAAGTTTCCTATTGGGATATTTTTTTGTCTTCCTTGAAACCTTATTTGTTATTCCTATTAGGGCTGAACAATTAATCGCATTTTCAATATAATCGTGATTTAAAAAAACGCAATTTCCAAATCGCAGAGGTCTGCAGTTTTTGGCTATGTAACAATTAGGGAATTAGACACGTCCTTTAGATGTTGGTAAAATGTTTAAAGTGGGTTTGCCTCCACATGGAAGGGAAGACAGTTGCAGCAGTGAGATAATCTAATTTTATTACTTGTTTTAGAGTTTATATAATCATACAAAGCATTAAGTACAGGTCAATCAGTTTAATACACAGACTTGCTTGTTGGTTTCACTTTATCTTCTACAAGGATTGATGTCTAATTAAATTAAAAGCTGTTCTCTTGAATAATATTCTGATCAATAGAAACATTAAAAGTTCATATTTAAAATAGTCCTTGTTTACAAACATCTTTATTTAGAGGCCATTTTTGTTGCTTGTGGTTAATGCGGAGAAAAGTCAAAATTGCAATTTTGATTGAAATATATTGTAGGCAGAACGCAATCATTTCTGCTCCGAGTTTAGATGCTGTGCGTCTTTTAGCAACTAATCCACATGGTGAGGAAACAAACAGATTTGTTGTTTGTATATATTTTGAAACACACGATAAATTAAACTGGGAAAAAAATAAATAATAATAATAATCCCATTAAATCACAATATTAAGAAAAAATAAAATAAAATCGCTATTAGATTTTACAAAATCGTTCAGCCCTAATTCCTATTGCATATTTTTTTCATTTATGTGTGTATAAACAATTTAAATATATCCATTTATGTACATATAAATTATTATATTATTATTATTATTTTTATATAGCTGGTTAATATATATGCAAATGATAAGTCTACCTTGAGAGTATTGAATATACGACTCTTACCCATAATTCCTTTTTGTTTGTCTTTTGTTCACACCCTATGACTCCGTGGCTGAACCTACTTCTGAGCTTAGTGTCCTTTCGCAGTCAGTCCTTCTCTAACGTTTATTTTAACATTTTAGCATTACATTTAGATCATTTTAACAACAGAAAACCACGTCGGATGAACTCGGAGGAGGTTCGGCTGGATTAATAGAAAACGGTTAGAATTAAACTGGATTTAAAAAGGTAATGAGTTGGACTGACTGTATCTAGGGCTGGACAATATGGAACATCGATAAAATCAAAATGATATTAATTGATATAATTATCAAAACATTCTAAATATATATATTTAAGTGCAGCTGTGGCCATTTTATGCTGCTGCTTAATTACCTATAATTAAAAACACTGGATTCAAACCCTTGTTCTAACAACGTTTTTACCAAAACTGCAAGTTTAAAAAAAAACAAAAATAAAAAAAACGGAACTGAAGGGGGGGAGCTCGTTTCCTGGATCTGGGTTGTGATTGGTTGGGAGGAAGTAACGACTACAACCGTCTATCGATTAATATACATATTGTTGAATTATCGCCCAGCCCCAACTATCTGAACCTTAATTTATCTTAAAGGACTAATATATTACATTTTTAGGTGACTGCATTGAATCAAGAGCTCAAAATGGATTAAACTGGTTTGTTTTCAGTTCAGGGATCATTTTCCTCGAGAACTACAAGAAGTTGTTTAACATAAATTCTGCACAATTTAACGTTATTTTGAAAAACGAAACACTGACACGAAATAAATTGTTTTTCATGATATCAGAAAATGAAGCTCAAAGAAAGTCGACCTTTCTAGATCAATAACCACTTAATTGTTGGTGTGCAGGTTGAGCCACGGGAAAGTCAGCAACTCTCAGGCAACGTCATTTATTTCTAATGTCACACCGTAGATTGAAATAAAAGCGTAAAGATCGGTTTAAATACATTTTTAGTATTTTTAAACACCAACATTTGTTCACCAGTATTTTATTAACCCCGTTTCCACCCTTGGTTTGTGATCATGACTAATTTTTGTTTCTTTTACCAGTTCCTCATCTTCTGTGATCTTCTCGGACTCAGAGACGCACATGGAGGGGATAACTGGACCACCTTTCTTTAGTTCCAGTAGTTTTTTCATGTGTTTAACTAAGATTTAGTATTTTATATTAAGTATTTTTACATAATTTCTTCTATTTTCTCCATCCCATCAGTTGGTTTAAGAAGTTACATTTAGCTTCTTTGACCTCTTTTATGGGGTCATTACTGAATGTTTGTAAATCTAATAACTCCCATGACGACTCCTGCTTTTCCAGTCGGTGAGTCTCAGCCCGTCGGGTGTCTACCTGTGCGTTGATTCATTTAAATCAAAGCAATTGTTGCGTGTAGAGGAGCCGGGTTTAGGGCGCCCAAACGCAGCATAACGGACCGTTTCAATGTGAAAGTGAAGCTGTGATTACGCAACACTTTTATCTCCTGACAGCATCACTAGTTATTAAATATGAATGTTTACTCTGCTGCAAACACGCTGCATGGAAAGTCGATGAGGATCTATTCGTATTTTATGGTGGCAGTTTTTATGTAATATTATCTTTTTAGGCCCATGTAGTCCATGACAAATTCCCCCTACGGGGACAATAAAGTATAATCTAATCTAAATCAGATGTTAGTAATTTAAAAAGTCGGTGGGGACGCTGCTTCGTCAGGAGGAGGAATGTATTTCTAAATAAATATATCTACCTGAGAGCAGCAAAGAAGAACCTGCTTATTAATTTCCTCTATTCCAGAGTTTAGAGAAGGTAAACAATCCGGTTGCAGATTTGAGACCAATTATTTACCAACTCTGATATCTATGCATCATTTCAGACTAGAAGAAAACATTTTGTCTGGACACCAAGTCCCACAGAAGTGACTGGCTCCCAGTTCCACAATCAAAAACATTAATTGGTAAAAACAGTGGGATTGTGGGTAATAACAGCTTATAAGCAGTAAATACCTTAATCGGCTTCCCTTGGAAAGTCTTCACTTCTTCACGAAGATACTGATATGCCTGCGGAGAAAGAAAATGATGGTAGAAGGCATCCTGATAGATTCAGGGACTGATTCAGATCTAAATCAGATCTGAATCTGATGTGAATCAGATCTGAATCAGATCCACTCGCTAGTGAACTAAAAGGTTCCGTTGCTTTTTGTAATGTTAAATTACTTTGTTTTCAATTTGGACAGTAGACAGAGAGGCAGGAGGACGGATGAAGAGACAAAGGTTACATGCAGGATGGATGAACAGCTGACATGATGAATGGATGAATAGATGAATCAATAGATGGATGAATGGATGAATCAATAGATGAATGGATGAATCAATAGATGAATGGATGAATCAATAGATGGATGGATGAATCAATAGATGGATGGATGAAAGAATGAATCAATAGATGGATGGATGAAAGAATGAATCAATATATGAATGGATGAAAGAATGAATCAATAGATGGATGAATGAAAGAATGAATTACATGCTGGATGGATGAATGACATGCTGGATGAGCGGATGAATCAATGAATGGATGGATGAATGCCATGGATGAAATGATGAATGGATGAATCAATAGATGAATGAATGAATGAGAGATGGATGAATGGATGGATAAATGAATGACATGATGGATGAATGAATGACATGACATGATGGATGAATGACATGATGGATGAATGAATGACATGACATGGTGGATGAATGAATGAATGACATGATGGATGAATGACATGTTGGATGAATGGATGAATGAATGACATTATGAATAGATGAATGAATGAATGACGATTGATGGATGGATGGATGAATGAATGAATGGATGACATGGATGAATGACATGATGTATGAATGACATGCTGAATGAATGAATGAATGGATGACATGGATGAATGACATGATGTATGAATGACATGATGTATGAATGACATGCTGAATGAATGAATGGATGACATGGATGAATAACATGGATGAATGAATGAATGACATGATGGATGGATGAATGACATGACATGATGTATGAATGGCGTGCTGAATGTATGAATGGCGTGCTGAATGAATGAATGGATAACATGGATGAATGAATGACATGATGTATGAATGACATGCTGAATGAATGAATGGATGAATGGTATGATGGATGAATCAATAGATGAATGAATAAATGACATGATGGATGAATGGATGGATGACATGAATGAATGAATGAATGAATGAATGGATGGATGAGTGAATGGATGAATGAATGAATGGATGAATGGATGAATGTATGAATGGTATGATGGATGAATCAATAGATGAATGAATGAATGGATGAATCAATGAATGAATGAATGACATTTCTAATGACCATCAGTGAACCTGGGGTCTAATCCCCATGAACTGCAGCAGCGTCTCATGAGCCCAGAGCAGCGGATCTACAGCCGTTACCTGCTGAGCGTCTGCTTCAGACTCAAAGGTGATGAACCAGTTGTCGTTGTAGGCAAATTCACAGTTGATAAACTTGGGTAAGTTGTTCCCTTTGAAAAGGCCTTCCACCTCCTGGAAAGACAGCAGCGGGGACATCGATCACTGAGGAGGACCAGAACACGTCTCCCCACGCAGAAACAGGTCAAGGTTTTAACAATATTCACTTTATAAACAAAAAGGAAAGGAATAACATCAGCGTCTAAAGAGAACGAAGCCTCGCAGCACAGAATGTAACTTAAAGGCTTAAATAAAGCCGTCTACAGAAGAGGAAAGCATAAATACCACAGAGGGCTCAGCTCTATTCTGGACGAGGCCCGTCCAACAAAGACAACAGAAACAAGGTGTGGACCAGTGAAGGCACGGACCTCTATCGGCGTGCTCTCTGGGACCTCCCGCAGGATCACGATGCAGCGGTTCTGATTGGGCCGCACCTTCTCCCCCTTCTCGTCCACCTGGACCAGCGGCAGAGCTGCAGGACGGCACACAGACAGGTGTCAGCAGAGACAGACAGGTGGGAGCTCCCGTCGCCTTCTGGGGTTCTGGACTGGCTGCACGGGTCTCCGGTTTGAATCCCGAGTCCTTTCTGTGTAGTTTGCATGGCATACTGGCCGCTGACAACGTTTTATTTTACTTAGAATTCGTATTTCCTACAGAAACCAAGACTTTTTTTTTATTATAATATTGCTTGCTTAACTTATCAGTGAGTTATTTTTTGTTTTTTCTTAGATGGCAAAAAAAAAAAAAAAAAAAAGTAAACTATGCCCATTTCTGCCTGGGGTGCAAAAAGCTCTAAATAAGATAAGATAAGATAGTATTTATTGATCTCACAATGGAGAAATTCACTCGTCACATCGGCTCATACAACAAGGTGCAGAGTAGAAAAGGTGCATTCAGTTATATACAGTGAATCTTCATATATACAATGGATCAAAAAGAATACCAAAAAATACAAAAAAGGAAATAGGAATGGGCATATGATGTCTTATTTACATTCTTAGTGGTATATATATATATATATATATATATATATATATATATATATATATATATATATATATATATATATATATATATATATATATATATATTTAAATATATACATATATCTATGCGCCTACATACATACATACCTACGCGTATATATGTGCATATATAAATTGTATACATTTGAACATACATACATGTGTACTGTATGTATGTATGTACAAATGTATACAATGTATACTGTAACTTATTTCTTTTCTCTCACTGCTGTGGATGTAGGAGACGAAAACAAAAGCTCAGATTCAGCCTGAATTATTTATTTTATTCATTTCAGCTCCAGTATCTCTTTATTTCTGACTCTTTAGCAGCGACACCTCTCCGGCGTTCATTAGAGAAATGATTAAACGGTAAATTATTAAGCTTTCTAAGTTGTCTGCTCACGGCCTACCCTGCTCAAGATCTCGGCAGGACACAGATAAAAAGATGAAAACAAGCCTTCAAGGCAGACACGGCTTTAACCGAGGCAGTAAATTAAACCCGTGTTTAAATCAAACGTAGGCAGGTAAGACTCTGAAGGCTGCGCTTTAATAATCCGTCTTGGGAAATCAGTCTGAACCACTTACTGGCTGAGTGGCTCTCAGCTGGAACCGCCGTCACGCCGTTTGTTTTTTTGCACCGCTGCTCAAACACGGAGGCGAGTGATGCATGCTGGGAACTCACAGCGTAAAATGTCCACGATCAGCTCCACGTCGGTGCTGAGCTTCTTGACGTGGTCCAGGTTGGCCACCGTCACGATTGGCACGTACTGGTCGCTGTCCATCTGGGAGATGAGGTACATGTCGCTGGCCAGGTTCTCCCTGAGGGGCGGAGGAGGAAGCAGACGGGGGTTAGGCACGCTCTGCAGCAAAATGGCTCCCGACACGACAAGCCCAAAGGAACACTGCAAAAACGGATCTAAAAATAAGTAAAATGTTCTTAAAGTTAATGTATTTGTCCTTGATTTAAGCAGGTAAGTAAGATTATCTGCCAATTGAATGAGTATCTTTACCCCCAAAATAAAATAATTAGATATCCTGCACTTGAAATAAGGTGATGGAGATAAGTTGTTCCTATTTTAAGTGCAAAAATCTTATTCCATTGGCAAATCATCTTATTTACCTGCTCAAATCAAGAACAAATACATTATTTTAAGAACATTTTACTTATTTCTTGTTCTGTTTTTGCAGTGAACCGTGTGTGCACCAAATAAAGAGTGAATCTCTTCGTCATCACCCGCTTCACTGCAAAAAGGGAACCAAAAGTAAGTACAATTTTCTTGAAATTAGTGTATTTGTCCTTGATTTGAGCTGCTAAATAAGACTATTTGCCAATGGAATTAAAATTTTTGCACTTAAAATAAGAACAATTCTCCTCCATCATCTTATTTCAAGTGCAGGATATCTAATTATTTTATTTTGGGGGTAGAAATACTCATTCCATTGGCAAATGGTCTTATTTAGCTGCTCAAATCAAGGACAAATACATTAATTTCAAGAAAATTTTACTTACACTGCAAAAACGGATCTAAAAATAAGTAAAATGTTCTTAAAGTTAGTGTATTTATCCTTGAGTTGAGCAGGTAAATAATATTATCTGCCAATGGAATGAGTATTTCTACCCCTAAAATAAGATAATTAGACATCCTGCACTTGAAATAAGATGATGGAGATGAATTGTTCCTATTTTAAGTGCAAAAATCTTATTCCATTGGCAGAACATCTTATTTACCTGCTCAAATCAAAGACAAATACACTTATTTTAAGAAAATTTTACTTATTTCTAGTTCCATTTTTGCAGTGTTCACTCCTTACGTGCTCGGCTGCTTTTCCAGCAGCAGCTTTCCTGAAAAGGGAAGCAGCGTCCTGCAGCCAGGGTCCATATTTAAACACTATTTAACTCATTTCAGAGGGCTAGCTGTCACACGGAGAGTAAATGTCTGCACCTAATAGGATGTGTTTCTCAGTAATCGCTCTTCGTGTTACGACAAACACGCACCACTGCAAAAACAGAACTAAAAATAAGTAAAGTTTTCGTGAAATTAGTGTATTTGTCCTTGATTTGAGCCAGTAAATCAGACTATTTGCCAATGGAATGAGATTTTTCCACTTAAAATAGGAACAATTCATCTCCATCATCTTATTTCAAGTGCAGGATGTCTATCTTATTTTGGGGGTAAAAATACTCATTCAATTGGCAGATAATCTTATTTACAGGCTCAAATCAAGGATAAATACACTAACTTTGACAACATTTTACTTGTTTTTAGATACGTTTTTGCAGTGTATACACAAACACTTGCACGTGTGACGCGAGAACGACGGCAACTACGCCATTCCGTTTGCCAACAACTAGCGTTTAGCTCGGGCTAATTAAGTAGCAGCATTGTGTGGAGATATTTAGCACAATCTATATTTTGACCGGTAAAAGACGTGCTGGGCCGGTGAAACAGGAAGTTTTGGGTTCAGTTCCAGCAGAGCACATCGGGGTTTTATTAAACGTTTTTAAAAAGATCGACGTAGTAAACTACTGCTGGTGTTTGCATACAGAGAATAAGGAGATATGGGGGGAAAAAAGGAAAAATAATCAGATTTAAGGAGGCCTCGACTTCTGAGCAGCAGCTTTGTCTGCAGCACTGCAGAGGCGTTCAGACCGATGAGACAGGCCTTTCATTCAGAGTGAGCCTGACGCCCACAGAGACACAATGACAAACAGATGCCCGCCCCGCCAAACACAGTCCTGTCTCACTGCGGGCCAGAACACCGGCCTAAATCAATCAGTAATCATATCTGGCAAACGCAGCAGACTGGGGTTTCTCGTGCAGCATTTCAGCCAGAAAACGCTTTCATGGCGGCTTAAAACTCTTCCAAGATGCCATCGACGACATTGGATCCGCAGGAGGAACGGACTCATTTCATGTAAACGGAGCCAGGAGGACACGTCTGACTAAACGTCTCAGTTCTGACGCCCTAACCAGCTGAGGCGGTTCTGGTTCATGACCGGGAGGAGAGCCCAGGGTGGACCCAGGACCCGCTGCAGGGACCGAGTTTCCAGGAGAAACCTGGCCGCTGCACTTCCAAAGACGACCATTAAGGGGGCGCCAGAGAGACGGATTAATTCTGCCAGCGCTGCGTTTTAGAAAAATGCTGCGTCAGCACATCTTGCCCATCCTGAGCGGCTCCCGGGGGCCAGACACCCAGCATGGCGGCCGCTTTAAACACGCGACGTGGGCCGAGACGACATTTTCACTGTATGATGTTTCCACACAAAAAATTTATCTACACTGCAAAAACAGAACTAAAAATAATTAAAATGTGCTTAAAAGTTGTGTATTTTTTCTTGATTTGAGCAGGTAAATCAGATGATCTGCCAATAGAATAAGAGTTTTGCACTTAAAATAGGAACAATTCATCTCCATCATCTTATTTCAAGTACAATATATCTAATTATCTTATTTTAGGGGTCAAAAATACTTATCCCATTGGCAGATCATCTTATTTACCTGCTTAAATCTAGGATATAAACACAAATTTTAAGAACATTTTACTTATTTTTAGATCCGTTTTTGCAGTGTACCAAAAAAAAAAAAAAAAAAAAAAAAAAAGCTTTAAGGATGAACAAATTCCTTTTAAAGCAAAATAATACTGACGACAGCAGATATACTGTCGCCCATGGTATGCTAGACCAGGCATGTCCAAACTTTTCGGCTATTGGGCCAAAGTTGTTAAATTGAAAGCGCCTGACGGCCAAAAAATATAACTAAAAATAAAAAAACGTAACCAAAATACTAAACCTGCCTTGGAGAACATGGTCATTTTAAGTATATTAAACTGTATTTAGCCTATTTTATCAAATGAATTCCAATCAGATTTTAATGCACCAAAGTCTGCATTAATTTCATAAGTAAATAGGGCAACTTTTACTCAAATGCCAAGTGTGGTTAAATGCAGAGAACAAATTTCATTGGAATGTACGTTGCAATGACAAAGACGATATGATGATTAAAAGACATGTTTTGTGTTGTACCGAACATTTAATTAAACATTTTTTAAAGATTTTGACTTGTCTATAATAAAAATTCACCCCAATTAAAAATAAAAAGTTTCCATCGGCAGAAAGCCACCAGCGCTGGTCGGCTGGGCCGCACACAATCAGCCCAGACCCAGACCATTGTTGAGAACAGAGCTGAAGTTATGTTAATTTAAACTAATTTCCACGTTTATTTCTCTGAGTTTTATCACTTCTAGCCGTTCTGCTCCTACTGGTTGGCTGATTAGACTAACTGTGGTAAGTAGGGATACGTATCGTTCAGGATTTATCGATACTGATACTCTTAAAGAAACTACTTATCGATCCGGTATTTTATATATACCATTATCAATGCTTTTTTAATCAAACAAAAGGGTAAAAAATACAATAAAAAAATCATGATCACTGGTTTATTTTTGAAACATTTGGAACTAAAGCAAACAAAATAAAAGTACTAAATAAATGTTTTTTTTAATAGCAATAAAAACAACAGAATAACTTTTTATATATAAAAAGGCTAAAACACTATCTTGAATAAAAGATAAAATGTTGTAAGAGAGAAATATCTACATTGACAAGACAAAAAATGATTAAAAACACTAAATATGCTATAAACAAAAAAAGAACTAATAATTTAGTATTGATCTGCCAATGGAATGAGTATTTTGACATAACATGAGATAATTAGATATAATGCGCTTGAAATAATATGATTAAGACGAGCTGTTCCTATTTTAAGTGCAAAAATCTTTGCAGATCATCCTATTTACCTGTTCAAATCAAGAACTAATATACTCATTTCAACAAAACTTTACTAATTTTTAGCTCTTTTTCTTTAGCAGTGAGTAAACGGTCCTGCAAAAAGACGTTTCCTGTTTGTGTTTGCACGTATTTTGAGCCGCCAGCAGATCTAGTCCCTCGAGGACACGAGCAGCTGATAACTTTAGGTCACGCAGACCACGGTGGACCCCTGAGGTTTGACTGGCATAAAAAAAAACAAAAACAAACACTGATAGTTTAGTGAGAACGTGGTTGTGTCGGCAGGCCGGACCCACGAAGGAAACAGACGGAATCCCTGCTTCGTCTGTTTTTACTCGCCGGCCCTCCTGAGGGGAAACCAATTAGCCAAACGGCGGCTAACCATCGCCGTCTGCTGGCGGCGGTGTGCGTCACGCCGGATGTTTTACGGGACCGGCGGCGGCGTCGTTTCTGGTGAAGCTGAGCAAATGTTTTTACGAGCTGGACTCACCGGGACAAGCAGAACTCCAGGGTCTTCTTCAGGTGCTCTCTCAGGCCCTCCTGGGTGTTGTCGGGCTGAGAATCATTGCCTGGTGACGGGACCAAAGAGAACAACGGTTTCAACAAACAGGGAAGATTCGCTTCTTTAAGAGTCTGGTACAAAAAAAATAATACAAAAAACAAAAAAAGAGGAAAAACTGAACAAAAGGTGAAATGAATGGAAAAAGCTTCCCTACTATAACCTTAAATAACTAACAGTGGGGGGTAAATAAAATGCTCTTCTTCGATTAAGTTAAATTAGTTTAGGGGATGAATCTAACCACCTGCAGAACATCGCTGTGGTCTGATCCGGATAATTTCTGTGAATCCTTCGTGTCAAAGCTCCGTTATCTTTGTTGCTGTGAATTAAACCTTTAAAAACAACAGACAGCCTTTCCGTGGCCACTCGCCTCCACAGAATGAATAAAACGAAGAGCAACGGAGGACGAGCGCTGCTCAGAGGAGGCCATCTTGGATCCGTCAGCCGGACGCAGAACAGAAACCGTACAGCTGAGCGGGAGCTGCGCCTCTTAATTACTTAACGATTTATCTGCTGGAGCAGAACGGGCTGCCCCCCCCCCCGCTGAGACATCGACAGCGCACCGGGGTCGTCTCGCTGCGTAAGCACGTCCTAAATCCTCCCAGTAATGAAGACATGAAGCGAGCTCAGCTGAGACGGCGCTGGTTTTGATCTGCGCGTGAACATCTGGACCCCCCACAAACCCAGCAGACCCTGCCCAGCCCACCTGTGTGCCCCGGCTGCCCAGGCTCGGGGGGCTCTGTGGAGACGGGCTCGCGGCCCTCCGGTGCGACGGCGGCAACGTTGGCCGGCTCTGCTAGCATTACTGGCGCCGGTGGAGGCTCATCTGGGTCAGTTAGCTGAGGCTCCTTGTTAGCTCTGTCCTCGCTGGCTTCAAAGCCTGCGGCGATCGACAAGGTGAGGCGTAATTATTATTATTATTATTATTATTATCATCATCATCAGAACCTGCTCTGCCATCCAAACATTACACTGCAAAAAGGGAACTAAAAGTACGTAAAATCCTCTTGAAATTAGTGTCTTTTTCATTAATTTGAGCTGGTAAATCAGACTATTTGCCAACTGAATAAGATTTTTGCACTTAAAATAAGAACAATCCATCTCTATCGTCTTATTTCGAGCACAGGACAGGGTGCTTGCTCTTTTTCCAAATTAAAATTCCAGACTTTTTCAAAACTGATATTTTTTTCCCCAAGACCTTAACTTTATGTACTTGTATACTTGTGTGCCTACTGCCTACTTCATTGGTTGAGATTGTACAAACTGTTTATTAGAAATGTTAATTTTTATAGGCTAGTATTCAATGAACAAATGCATTATTCACAGTAAATTATGCTTTTACTGATGAAAACGTTTCAAAACATGAAAATCACAAGTACATGAATTTCACATCAAACAAGTGTTTGATTCCATTAGGCTAATACAGTACGTGACCAGTTAGTAAAATTATAGTTTTATAGCCTACCTTCCTATTTCTCATTTCACAATGCCTTTGAGCATACTGTAAAATTCTACCATACATTTTTTTCCCCATACATTATTAAGACTTTCACACAAAATTCAAGACTTTTCAAGGTCTGGAAAACAGTGTTTCAAAATTCCATACTTATTAAGACTTTCAAGACTTGCGCAAGCACCCTGCAGGATGTCTAATTATTTTATTTTAGGGGTAGAAATTCTCATTCCATTGGCAAATAGTCTTATGCAGCTGCTCAAATCAAGTAAAACTATACTAATTTTAAGAAAATTGTGCTTATTTTAGTTCACTTTTTGCAGTGTAGCTCTATTCTGGCATGTAGAGGTGTTTTCTCATTCATCAACATGTTTATGGGCTCCTCCCCTTATTCATTAAGCCCCGCCCCCATAACAATGGCTTTAAAAATAAACAAATAAAAAGTGATGCGGGGCACAAATAATACATGAACACAGTGGAGACGCACCAAAGACTTAACCAGAGATCAAAATCAGACCATTTCCTATGATGGGCTCTGATCAGCAGGTCAAAAGCTGATAAATATCAAGTTGTTTTTAACTCTTATTTTATTTAATCCATCAAGATTCCTTGAATTTTCAGTCAATAAATAGATGGGGTGTCTGTATTAGCATTAAGGCTCGTCTTTGAGCTTAATGCATTAAGTTGGAGAATCTCTGGTGCGTCTCTAAAGGAAATAAAAAGCACATATATGAGCGTAAAATAAAAGGCGGTGGGAAAATGTAATGACACCTGCTTGAAATGTCTGGAAAACAAACCTCGTCTGTTTGCGTTTTGGACATTAAAAGGAACCAGATACCATAAAAGACAATAGCTTCTGTAGCAGAAATTAAACAACAGACAAACTAAAAGAAGTAGTTTCCAAATTTAATAAAAAAGGCTCTAAATTGGATAAGGCTGGGGGGGGGAAAAAATCAATTTTCAGACAAAAACAAAAGGCTGCATAAGTTATTAAGACTCAAATTGAAGACGAGAAACATCCGCTCATTTTCTGGGTAGTTATTTTTCTCTTGTTGCCATTTTACAGTTGAAACGAGACATTTTACCATCCGTGTTTTTTCTGACATTAAAGAACAGACTAAAATCAGTTAGGATCACCAAAAACATTTAGATGAGGCTAAAATCTGCACAAACTAATCACAAGACGCAGGCCTTCATTAAAGAGCCACACGCAGCATTTGATCGGCAGGTAAAAGACGTGGAAAAGGCGCCGCGCTGCCAGACCACAGGCCGGTTCTTTTTTTAATTTTTTTTTATTTAACCTTTATTTTAACCTGGAAAATATCCCAATGAGATTAAAAACCTGTTTTTCAAGGGAGTCCTGGCCAAGAGGCAGCAAAGTTACATATTGAACAGAGATACAGCAAGGTAAATACAGTAGATACAGAAACATATAAAGTAAAACAATTACAGATAATTGAGGCTGTTTCAAATTGTTCCACTTTCAACTTAAAGCATTTAACGATAAAAACTGAGTCAACTTCCAGTCTCTTTGTAAAAAAAATCCCACGCACAAAGAGCTGCGTAGCTAAAGGCTTTCTTCCCAAGCTCTGTGTGGGCAAAAGGAGCCTGGCAATTACTAGTAATAAAGTTTGCAGAAACTTTACTCTGCAAACTGGAGCAAAAATATTTAAAACATCCGAAAAGGAGGATTTTTAATAAGCGAAGCAGTGAACAGTGCTGGTGACTGACGGAGGAGTCGAGCGGACAGAAGCTGATCCTCCCTGAACATAGTGTAGCTCTGGTATCTTTTTTTAATCTACGCTTAAATTCCCAGAATTACAGCTAATCTGCTGTTACAGATGGATTATAAACAGGCTATAAAATACAACAGTTCAGGCGCAGATCTAACTCTATTACCTAAAGGTTAAGGAAGAAATGTTGCATATATAAACAACCACGTGATTACATTAACAAACTACTCTGTCACTTGGACTACATTTACCATAAATCTCCTTGATGTAGGAAATAAAGCGGGGCAAAGAGTCGATGAGTCGGACCAGAGCCAATCGATACTTTCAGTTTCCACACCATATCCTGCTGGTTCTGCTCCGGCCAGCACATTACTTCCATCATTTATGCTAAAGGGAACAGTGACTGCAACATCATTTTAAAGTTAAGCGTGATTAAAGAGGCGTTTTGCTCCTGGAGAGTAAGAAGACCTGCTGGTGTGAATGAACTGAGATCAGGGCTTTAAACCTGCTTGAATATTCAGATTAAAGAGTTTCAGGATTAAAAGAACGGCGACTCTAAAGGACTCGATAGGACAGCTCGAAGCAGGAAACCTCTACCCGGGTAGATCTCAAGGGAATTTTAGAAAAACATCAGAAAGTTCAGCCCGTTTGTGCAGAGGTTTAGGATTCTGTCAATATTCTCTTTTTGGGGGAAAAGTTGGTATAAACGTAGAAAAAAAAAGCATATCGATAAAATAGAGATATTGATGGATATCGATAATTAACACTGAATCTAACGTGATTCAACCAACTTTTTACCAAAATTGAAAGTTTTTTGAAAAACAAAAAAAGAACACGTGCGCTCTGAACTCTTTAAAGTGGGCGGAGCTTCCTGGGTCTAAGTTTGTGATTGGTTGGGAGGATGTAATGACTGTAATATTAGGCTGGAATGCAACATGAAATATATATATATATATATATATATATATATATATATATATATATATATATATATATATATATATATATATATATATATATATATATATATATATATATATATATATATCCAAGCCGATTTCTGTATATCTGTTTGGGTGTTGCTGCTAATTAGGGGGAAAAACCTTATCTTATACTGTAGCCATGTTGCTGCTTCAAATACATTTTACAGAACCTGGGGTGCTTTTCTGGTTCTGTCCTTCGCCCTTGTGTTTCCACAGAAGGTAAAAAAAATATTTACCAGCTTAGAAATATTCACTAGAAAACAGGCTTGTTGATATTACTCTGAACCTTTGGGGTTTCAACGGTAGGAAAGTAGAAAGGATTTAATTCACCAGGAAACATTAAATTAAACAGCCTGCTTCTCTCTTAACTTCCACTCTGGTATAATTCTGTCTTTCATTTAGCAAACAAAAAGAGATTAACTCCTCCAGTCAAACTGGACCCGACTCCTCATGCTGCAAAACCATTGAAATTTAGGGAAACAAATACATTGGTTATGATTTCACGGCTAGAAAAAAAAAAACAATAAATAAGAACCCTGCAGAAAGAGGAGTGACCTGCTTAGCATCTGATGCAATCAGATTATTTACATGTTTTAAAATCACTAACAGGAGAAAAAAAAGTCAAAATGTGCCTTCTATGAAGGACGGTGCCTCATAGATCCGATTGCTTTTCTCAGCATCATGTTTTTAGTCACACCGCTTTAAATCCTCTGCTTTTCATGTTTTCTGTTAACCTCGGCGGCAGCAGGCGTTAAAATCTCAGGTTTCTACTTTCAGCCGTCTGTGTGGAGACTGAGGGAGCAGGTCCTCCGCTCAACGTCAGATTTTAGGGCTTTAGGCCATTTGTGAAGGAACGTTTTCCAGCGTTCGTGTTGCAAAGCCAAAATAACAACGAAGCATTAATTGATTTATATTCAGAGAGAAAAGTCCTGCAGCTCTTTGTTCGCAGTAATTTTTTTGTGCAAAATCTTTGAAACATCTGTCGATTTTCCAGCTGTTTTCAAGGTTTGGAGTGACTTGAGTTTTGTTTTAAGGTGTAATTGCTGTTAAAGATTTAGCCTAGGGATGCAAATTATCGATTAATGAGTTAATCTAAATTTGATTGATCTCATCGACCGACTGACGATTCATTGATAAAGTGGCCATTTTCTTAAAAACCCTGGTTTTCTCTTGTATCAAGAGGCTCTTTCCATAACATGAAGGGCTTTTCTTTTTTGTTTTTTTACAATATGCTGAATTTAAAAAAATGCACAGCATTTAATTTTAACATCTTATTGAGCCATCTGTATTAAATACTGACTGAATAAACTAAAATCGTGGTTTTCTCACATATGAACCTTGGACATATTTATAAAATACAACAAAATAGACCTACTGGGTTACTGTAGGAAACAAATAAGTTGAAGAGAATAGAATATATAAAACACTAATAATCCCCATGAAAGCACCATCAACTGAGCTTTTCGCATCATGTCTTTTTCTGTCATAGTTTTTTGGTGGATGTTTTCCACTTTTCTGCCATCACATCCAGGTCTTCTGAGCACATCAGAGAGTTTTGGTTGAGAAGTTGACTCTGCTCCGCCATGCAGCCTGGCTGAATGGGAGCTATTTATCTGATAACTTAAGGAACTTGCTGAGTGTTTATATTTAAAAACAGAATAGCATGAATAGCAAACAACGCAAAAAATAATCCCACACCAGACTCCGTTGGGACCGCTTAATGTTGCGTCGGCCATTACTTTTTCCTCTGACTACTGCATTGTGGCTCCACTTTAGAATGAAGACAGCAACAAGAGCTAGACCTTGTGCTGTTGTTGCATTTTACAGACGAGAGCCATCAATCTCCATATGTAATACTTATCCCCCCCTGACAATTTTCTGAACATGAAAAGTCGCAGTGGGTAGAAATTCAACATTTATACATTATAGAAACGGGCTCTGTGTTACTGTGTGGCGGGTCGCTTACTGGGCTTGTTTTCCCGATAGGGTTTTGCTGGTCTTGGACCCAAGGTTTTCTAAACATGCCAATGCAGCCTCCATTCTTCACCAAATGCAAATAAAAATGCTCCCAGGAAACAAAAAATAAAAAAACTTCCTATTTACATATTGGATCCCGCCCATTTCTGTCCACATCACAGAGATGCTGATTTGCATTGGATCAGTTTTGTCACAGGACCTCGGTTCAGCAAAATATAGTAGGCAACTTGTGGGGGTAATTTTACTTTGCAAATTACTGACACGGCGCATTTGCATGGGATTAAAAACACAATCTCCAGAATTATTATAAATCACGTGTGGTTCCTAGGTGAAACAAATCCCGCGCAAATAAATAATTAGTCATATTTTCTAATAAACATGAATTATTTATGCCCTTATAGACAGTTTTTGTTGAGTTACAGGCTTCATCTATTTGGTTGCTTTATTGTTACTGAAGAATGAACAAGTTTGTTATTATTGAAATAAATACGGCATCAAAAAAAATTGTTGCAGAAACTTTACGTGGATCTTAACACTTTAAAACTTTAAAGCCCTAAATGTGCCCTGAGCGCCAAAAGAGCGGACAGAGAGATTAGCAGACTGACCTTCTGGGCCGGGGTCGGCCGAACTATCGCAGCCTTCCTTCCATGGCTGCAGGGCAGCAGGCGTGGTGTCAGCAGTCCCGCTGGTGTCCAGGCTAAACATGTGGTTGGCCCATGCTTTCGCATTGGGGTTGAGGTCTGAAACCTTGGCTGATTCCTGCGAACACAACACAGTCTGGTCAGAGAGGCCACGGTTGCTGCTGACGCAACGCCTCATCAAAACACAATTATCCTCCAAACCATCAGCGCATTGCTTACTCTAGTTCTCCCTGACTCTTCAAGCCAAAATGAGACCATCTCAAGACTCGTCTCTGAAATTAACAACAAAAATAACTCAGGCCAACTCTGTTGAACTTTGATTTTAAAACAAATCTACAGAAAACAAAACCTCCCAGAATATAAGGAAACCTCCACCTCAGACCATAGCTGTAATGCTTAGATAGAGAGACAAAGAGACAGATGTAAATAAAAATGTGACATTATTGCCATAAATGTTGATTTTAAATGCATTTTGTTTTGATTGGTGTTTTACTTTCAGCTCCTAACGGTGCAATGAATGAAAAGAATAAATCTCAGGGTCTGAGTCCACGAGCCAGGAAGCCAGACGATGTCCTGGTGCGACTTATAGTTCACCATTACGGGCAATATTTCAAGACTCTTTAGTGACAGAGAGCAAGAAAAACAAACAAATAACTTTAACTCCTCACCCAGAGGAAATCTAAATCAACCTGAAGAAAGACGGATCCAACAGAGACGGTAACAGACATACAGAAAACCTTCGACTGTTGACCGTATGAAAAACACATAAATCACAAATCAGCCTTTTTATTCATTTTCATAGTGGATCGTTTAAAAGCTGTTTTCTATGAGCAGTCACACACTAAACAGGACAGCCCTACTCTATAAAGGAAGACGCTAGTGAAGAGGATGAATTCTCTATGTTGTAAATCCGTTTTATATAGGATTATGAAACAATTAAATCCTGGGTTATAAGAGAGAAGCGACAACCTAAAGCTGACAAATAAAGACAACACAGTTTCTACCATGGCTACGACAGCAGCAGAGGAAACAAACCCCAGAGGCTGCTGCTTGTAGACAAAGTTAAACAAAGGTAAGAAAACCTGCGACCAATAATCGGCTGTGGCAGCAGACGTTTTACAGAGTCTGAGCAAAACCAGAGAGAATTTTTCGCCCTGGAGATGAAAAAAATCTATTGAAACTAATTTCTGGAGCCAAACAACATGTTCTTGTGGGGGAACTCACTCCAGATGGACTTGAGGAGTTTGAACGGTGTCCTCAGAATGTGCCGACAGCTACATCACCGCATCGCAGCTCCACCCTCACCAGTAAAACACTGATTGATTATGTGGAGAAAAGTGAGACTTACATAATCACCGCATGACCCCCCTATAGGGCTGAACGATTTTGGAAAATAATCTAATTGCGATTCTTTTTCTTAATATTACGATTTAATGCGATTTTTTTTCCAGTTTAATTTATCATGTATTTTTAAACATATACAAACAACAAATCAATTTGTTTCCTCGCTGTGCAGATTAGGTGCTAAAAGAAATATATCGTTCTGCCTACGATATATTTCAACCAAAATTGTAATTTTGACTTTTCTCTGCATTAACCACAAGCAACAAAAATGGCCTCTAGATAAAGATGTTTGTAAACAAGGACTATTTAAAACAAGAACTTTTAATGTTTTTATAAATCAGAATATTATTCAAGAGAACAGCTTTTAGTTGATTTAGACATCAATCCTTGTTGAACATAAAGTGCAACCAACAAACAAGTCTATGTATTAAACTGATTGACCTGTACTTAATGCTATGTATGATTATATAAACTCTAAAACAAGTAATACAATTAGATCATCTCACTGCTGCAACTGTCTTTCCTTCCATGTGGAGGCAAACCCACTTTAAACATTTTACCAACACCTAATGGACGTGTCTAATTCCCTAATTGTTACATAGCCAAAAATTGCAGACTCTGCGATTTGGAAATTGCGTTTTTTTTAAAAATCGCGATTATATTGAAAATGCGATTAATTGTTCAGCCCTACCCCCCTAATATAAAGTTGTTAGTTTCAGTCATAGGGTGAAATGGGATGGTTCCCACTCCTGTTCAGAGTAACAATGCTGGTCAGAACTGGAGCAGAAGTCATGGAGGTGTCGGTCTTTTACGGTTTCCGATCGCAGGTTCTGTCCCCAGCGGTGAATCAGGAGCTCGAACCTTCCTGGGGTGCCGGTTTGTTACATCTCCAAACTACAGCACTCAAACAAAACTGCTTACTTCCTCCTTCTCCTCCCTGGACAAATCACCACATAAACATTCCCTTTAGGGACTTGACTTTGAGCGTGAGACTTTGCTATCACTACTTTTTTTAAAGGGAGGACACTGTGTCCGAGCTTTACATCATTACTCTTCAGCAACATCCATGGTCGTCATGAACTCATCTTTTTTTTTTAACCCTTTTAAACAGAAAATTCTATTTAAATTGTACATAAACATTAATATAAAAGCTATGCCCCAGTGGGTGGAGGCAGATGAGCGTTCACACTGAGCCTGGTTCTGGTTCTGCTGGAGGTTCTCCTCCCTGTTAAAGGGGAGTTTTCCTCTCCACTGTCGCTTCATGCATGCTCAGTATGAGGGATTGCTGCAAAGCCATCAACAATGCAGACGACTGTCCACTGTGGCTCTACGCTCTTTCAGGAGGAGTGAATGCTGCTTGGAGAGACTTGATGCAACCTGCTGGGTTTCCTTAGAGAGGAAACTTTCTGACCAACCTGGAGGATCTGATGGAGTCTGACTTTAGAAAGAACCTTGAGATGACATGAACTGCCACTATACAAATAAAATTTAATTGAACTACAACCCTGAACACAGTTTAAAAGTTGTAACAACGACATTCTAAATGACCAAAGAACTCCTTATATTGTTGAAAACTATTTACTTTTTCCCAGTTACAAGCAGAAATTTAAGCGTTTGTCATTCCTGCTGTACAGAAGAACTCATGAGTCTCATCAGGCCAACATCATCAGACAGGATCAGCTTCAGACGGGGGACACGGCGGCCTGAGCTGGGCGCCGGCTTCAGAGGCGTGCTGGAAATACTCACGGGATCAAAACAGTAGTTCAGCCTGCACGCCTCACAGGCAAACAGACCGTAACCCAGAGCCGTGGTCAGAGCCAGCGCGTCGTTTAACTCCTCGGGCGCCGGGGGCCAGGAGCTTCCTGTGGAAG
Organism: Fundulus heteroclitus; assembly: GCF_011125445.2. Taxonomy (NCBI): domain Eukaryota; kingdom Metazoa; phylum Chordata; class Actinopteri; order Cyprinodontiformes; family Fundulidae; genus Fundulus; species Fundulus heteroclitus. The sequence continues at coordinate 2,846,032 of NW_023396835.1, read as the reverse complement.
GTGGCAAGAAGCTCCACTCCATCCAGTCCATGATTACAACTCAGCAACAAAACATTCCCACAGGCAGGTGGAGGAGGAGGAACTCTGATCGTCCCTGTGTCTTACGCCGGACTCCTCCGCGGCTGCAGCTCTCCGGCTCATCGCTGCGTCTGACCCAAGCTGCTCCGTTGATTCAACAAATCTGGTGACAGCGCTGAGGCTCCGCTGCCCTGGTGGCGTAGGCTGACGTTGCACAAGCTGAGTGGCCCTCTCCTCCCGTTCGGCATCCGCGTCTGCTTTTGTTTTTTTTGGGGGTTTTTTTGCCACCGTTGCACTGAGTCATTCTCCTGGAAAGCGTCGGATGTGTCCGTGGGGCATTGTGGCGCTTCACAGGCACCGGCCGTCCAGGAGGAGCCTGATGTCTGAGCCCGGCTCCGGTGCTCCCACTCCTGTCCGAGCCGGCTGCCATAGAAACCCCCTGCTGACATCACCGGACACATTTCTTTTTTTTTTTTTCTCCCACTGGGCTTTGCTTGACCTTTAAAGCATTTTTTAATGTTCCCATTCGTCACCAAAAGGTTGCCCGGCTCCCCTGCTGGAGAGAGGCCGGCCGCGCGATTGGTCGGGAAGAGACGGAAGGGATCCGACGAGCGCCGTCGACAGAGACGAGTTACTGCCGGTGTCATCGGAGGGCAGCTGATGCACAAACGCGTTTATTGCCCTGGTTTTCTGATGGAAACCAAGATTAGCCGTGCAGCAGAGATAAGACGAGCGTCTCCAAACAGCTGAATCCCCAACTAATCTGCTTGTGTGCAAACCCAGGGTGCTTGTTCTTTTTCCAAGTTAAAATTCCAGACATTTTTAAAACAGATTTTTTTTTTTCCCCATGACCTTAACTTTATGTACTTGTATACTTGTGTGCCTACTGCCTACTTCATTGGTTGAGATTGTACAAACTGTTTATTAGAAATGTTAATTTTTATAGGCTAGTATTCAAATGAATAAATGCATTATTCACAGTAAATTATGCTTTTACTGATGAAAACATTTCAAAACATGAAAATCACAAGTACATGAATTTCACATCAAACAAGTGTTTGATTCCATGATTGGGCTAATACAGTACGTGACCAGTTAGTAAAATTATAGTTTTATAGCCTACCTTCCTATTTCTCATTTCACAATGCCTTTGAGCATACTGTAAAATTCTACCACGCATTTTTTTCACATACTTTATTAAGACTTTCACACAAAATTCAAGACTTTTCAAGGTCTGGAAAACAAGTGTTTCAAAATTCCATACTTATTAAGACTTTCAAGACTTGCGCAAGCACCCTGAAACCTCAGGGACACCAGGGTGACATCGGGTGCGTTCCTGGACCCGGAAGGGGGGGGGGGGGGGGGGGTATTTTTCTAGGCTTACGCTAAAACACGGACGAGCAGGACGTCTTCTGGATCAAAAGTCTGGAGGTTAAGGCTGAACGATTTTGGAAAATAATGTCATTGCTATTTTTTTATCTTAATATTGCGATTTAATGCGACCCCGCCCCCAGTTTAATTTATCATGTCTTTTTAAACATATATAAAACAACAAACCAATTTGTTTCCTCGCCGTGCGGATTAGTTGCTAAACCAAAATTGCAATTTTGACTTTTTTCTGCATTAAACCACAAGCAACAAAAATGGCCTCTAGATAAAGATGTTTGTAAACAAAGACTATTTAAAACAAGAACTTTTAATGTTTCTATTAATCAGAATATTATTCAAGAGAACAGCTTTTAATTGATTTAGACATTGATCCTTGTCGAACATAAAGTGCAACCAACAAGCAAGTCTATGTATTAAATTGATTGACCAGAACTTAATGCCATGTATGATTATATAAACTCTAAAACAAGTAAAAAAGTTAAATTATTGCACTGCTGCAACTCTCTTCCCTTCCATGTGGAGGCAAACCCACTTTAAAAACATATTACTGACACCTAAAGGACGCATCTGATTCACTAATTGTTAAATAGCCAAAAAATGCAGACCTCTGCGATTTGGAAACTGTTTAAAAAAAAGAAAGGCTACAATGATATTTTCAAATCCCTGACTTAAACCCAACAGAGAATCTGTGGACGACGACTTAAAAAGAAACAATTCTGCCAAGAATTCATTCGTCCAGCAACATTGAAGCCAGAAGCTTGATGAAAAAGCCCAACGCTGAGCCACCAGCGGGTCGTCTAAATACACAGGAAGTGATGGATGCATTTATATTAACCTGCAGGTGTAATCCTGACAGTTTAAGCCCAAAAATACTAAATCCAACCCGTGCACTCAGAGATTAACGCCAATCCTTGTCCTACCCACCGACTAAAATGTTTGATTTTGCCGAACCAGGCCACAACGAAGTCACAACCTCCTTAATATTCACCCCTCTGATGTCTTATAAGTCCAAACGTGAACCCAGAATACGTCCAGCAGTACGCGCCGTCACTCTGTTCAAATGTCTCAGGAGGATTTTCATCCCCAACAATCTACAAATGAATGAAACAAACATGTCGGCATATAGCTGGAGTTAGGGTTTAAAACGTCGCTCCCACCTCTTCTTCTGACATTTTTAAAACACCTGCCAACCTAAAGTTAACCTGATAACCTTGGATGATTGTTGCGTTCAGCGTTGACTGAAGAACCTCCCAGTTCTCCGCTGGTGACCAAACCAAACAGAAATAAACGACCCAAATTAAAAACTTTAAAAATTTTTCGGCTATAATTGGGTGACAGTCACGTCCCAGAGCCTTTCTAACATGTTTCTACGACACATGTTGTCATGTGGAGGCTAAATCTGGAATGAGTCTGAAACACAAAGGTTTCAATCCTTTGGGCCAAAGGACCAGGTTTTACTTTATTATATTTTTTTAGGTAAATTACCATACTAATTTACTTTGTAAAACAGATTAAACTCTAATAATCTGATAATCTGTGTGACTGGAGTAACAGTAGCTCCATGTCCCTTTTTTTCTAACACACTCTGCTAAAGCATCTATGAACTAAAATCCAACTAATTAAACTAATTTTTAAACAGAAACACAGGTTTAATGAAAAGTATGCTTAATATCTGCTTAAAAGGTTATTTTAAGAAGACGCGCTCCTTTCCTTTTCCAAATTTCGCATCTTTCGGGATGTAACCTCTTTCTACGCCTGAAGGCGCTCCACTGAACTTCCTCCCATTAGTTTTTATTAATTATTTATTTATTAACCTGATCCCAGACCCTGAACCGCAGAGCAAAATTTCTGGAGACTGCGACAGCACCGACTTCCCATTGCAAACTATAAACCTCTGAACAGCGCTCCCTGACGCCGTGCTGCAGGACTGACACATCCTCCATTCAGCTGCAGGAAGAGAGCAAACTATTGAACTCCGTGTGTCGCCTTCAATCCAACCTGCAGGTCTGTGCGGCTCCACGGAGGAATAATGAGCCACGCAGGCCGTTCGGATGACTTGAGGAGACGCTTCACAGTAAAAACCGTCATAATCACATTGGCAGGAACCATATATACTTTTTAAAACCTGCGGGTGTTTAGGTTTCAGTTCCACTCCCCGGATTCAAAGTCACTTGGCAGAGTTTTGACTCTTATCTCTGGGTGCCACCGTTTCTTTCTGGATGAGGTTCTCTGCACCCTGGGATCCTGTAATCCTGTTTTGTGGTGGGACTGCATGAGCAACCAAAGCTACCTCTGGACTTTAACATGCACACAAGCAGCAACCGGTGCGCCTGCTGCGCTACAATTCATCATAAAAACCCGCCAGGGCCAACAGATTCTCCGACTCTGGATATGAGGCTTCATGAGAAACAGACCAAGCTGAAATCAGACCCTTTTTTATTGGATTAATGCAGCAGCTGTGTCGGCATCTACAGTTTATTTCACATCAATTTTACAATAAAAATATCTCAAGACACTTAAAAAAGATCCAATTCAGTCCGAATTCAGATAAATTCAACAAATTCTGATATAATCAGAGCAAATAATCCGGTCCAATTTGGTTGTAAAATAAAATTGCTTTAATTAATCATCCCAGCAGGTGGAGAGATGGTAAATATCTACGACAGAAGTGTTCAATCTTAATCATGTTGAAAATGCTCGTGGGCCACAAAAATGACATTTATTTTTTCTAATTAAGAATTATTTTCTTTCTGCTCCGCAATAAATTAATAGAACAAAAGTTTTGTGAAACAAATGTTTTTGTAGGAAGGCGATTTGCACATAAGAATCTAAAACTAGGAAATCAGAGAATTTAAAATGCAGGATTAATAAAAATATTTGATATGTTCAATTTTTGGATAGATATATATATATATATATATATATATATATATATATATATATATATATATATATATATATATATATATATATATATATATATATATATATATATATATATATATATATATATATAATGTTAGGTTGTCAGTAATCACAATCATCTTTTATCAGATAAAACTGTCGTCCATTAAAACAGCAAGAAAGGGAAAAAGGCATTAAACCAGAAGATAAAATAATGCAGACACATTTCCTTTTTCAATTTTCTCTGGGTTTTGATTGGTTAAGAGGAAGATACACCAGGCATGCTGATGTCTAATCAGAAATCCCGCTCTACCGCAGATTAAAGTCAAACACATACAGGGTATCCTGCTGCAATATTAACGAAGACACTTTCACTTTAAACAAAACATCTATTCCTGCTGCTGATGAAAATACAGTAAATATTAAACACAGTCTTGCTTATTGCAGTTTTAACTGTGAAACTGAATGTGCTGCACGTGCAGAACAGGAAAATCTACATCGCTGTCATTCTGCTTCCTGGAGTCTAACCTGTCTATGTTACCTGGTTCTTTATTCACCAGCATCACATTAATTAGAGCGACGCTCCTTTAGTTCCCACACCATCACCCTACACGTGTTTCAACACAGCAACAGGTGGGGGAGGAGCCCTACTAATCGCTGATTTTGAAACCCTAACTTTAACCCTTGTTTCATCTCGATGTCGGTCAGTGTCTTAGCGCTGGACGATAGAGAAAAAAAGCATATTGATAAAATAGAAATATTGATCAATATAGATAATTACAAACAAATTCAAAACATATATTTTATGCTGTTGCTTAGCGACACATTTTTAGATAAAGAAACAAACACTAAATTCAAACTAAACCCTTTATTCAACCAACTTTTTACCAAAACTGGACGTTTTTAAAAAAGAAAAAAGAACGTGTGCTCTCTGAACTCTTTGTAGGGGGCGGAGCTTAGTTTCTGGGTCTGCGCTGTGATTGGTTGGGAGGATTAAATGACTGTAATATTAACCTACATGATAGAATGCAAAAGGAAAGAAAACTTTTATTCTATTGAACTTTTTTATTGACCCTTTTTCTTCTATCATCAATATACGTCTGTCGATCGATAAATATCATTATTGAATCATCGTCCAGCTCTAGTGGGGCTGCTACAGGAGTCTGTCGTCTGTCCCTGTGCGTATACAGGTTCTCTCTGGGTACTCCGGCTTCCTGCTGCTGTCCTGTCAGGTTAGTCCCCATAAGTAAAACCGGGCCAATATTAACAACCCACTGCCGTTTCAGAAGATGGTTGGTCCCTGTGGCGTTTGTTTGGTCATGTGACTGCGACAGTGATGCAGCACGGGATTGTGGGACGTTTAATTAAAGCAGAGAAGCGGTGTTTTGATATCGGCGCATCCCTATCAGAGACCCAACTTTACGGTACTGGAAATCACAAACTAAGGCTTAGCTAAACAAAATATTCATCCCGCTTTATAAAAACAGACGTCATCTGAATAAATTAGTCATTTTCAATCAATTAGATTATTTAAAAGTTGTTTTTTCCCCCCAGTAATTTACTTCACCAAGTGAAACAGATTACATAGATTATAATAGACTAATGTTTTTAAGCCTTTATTTCTGTTAATTATGATTTTTCCGCTTCCAGCTAATGAAAACACAACGTTTAAGATTCAAATAATGTAGCAGAGCAATAAAAAAAAAACATTTTTAAAAACAGAAACAAAAGGCTTAATGAAAAGTATGTTTAATATCTTTAATGGTTATTTTCAAGAAGTACTTTTGATCTGACAAACGAGCCTCATCAGAATCTATATTCTACTAGATTGATTGTTTTTAATCAAACAAAAATCCTCTGCATTAAATACAGCTCAAGGGTCAATCATTGTGACGTCATAAATGTTAATACAGTTTAAAATTTAGTTGCAATAACATGCAACTTTCAGCCATGAGAGGCAACATGTACAGTTAGCGCAATTTATTCCAAACACCAGAAATAATCTAATTTAACCATCGCTTTTTTTTAGTCAACTGCACTAAAGGTTCAGGAGGTGAAGAGAGAGAAGAAAAAAAAAAGAGAAGACAGGTCAGAATTTAATGTCCTCGTTTAATCTCCGTTTTAAAATTCATACCAAGCGGCTCTAAAAATAAAATGGCCGGGCAGCAGATCGAATTACAGCGGGAACTAACGGAGCGCTATAGTATGAATCACTTCAACGAGTAAAGATTGTTTCTAGCCCAGAAGCCATTTGTTAAACGTCGCTCTAACGACCATTTCCTCAACGTGTGTGTGGACAGAAAGCGACTGACGGCTGCAGCGGCGTCTCCTCGGATCAGGGCGCTAAACTTTATTGGCTCAGACGGAGAAAGGGAGGCTGAGAATGGTTTCTAAAATAATAACAGGCTGGGGCTTCTCCTCCACCTCTGGATTTAGGCGATGAGCAACAGCCATGCTGCCCTTCAGCTGCTGCAGACACACGCATCAGACAACAGGGACATCATGATGTCACACGTTAGCAGAGCTCCTCATTACGGTGCTAAATAACCCGCCACCAGGGGGGAAAACACGTCCAGTCACAACCTGTTGATTATTATTCTAATAATTTATGAAGGACATACCTGGAACGTCTCAAATGAAATGTGTTTTCAGTCGTTTTGCTGAAATTTAAACAGATTTTAGTCACACGTCTGACGGTTTTGGAAATATTTGCTGCAGCAGATCCAGACAAACTTCCCATAAAAAGGCCCAGAATAAGTTTCTTGATGGTGATTTACTTCCTGGTTTCTCGACACGTTGACCTCAACCTACGAGCCGCCACGAAACCTTCAGACATTGTTTGCTTCCTGTTACAGTCAGCACATATTTTAGTGTCAAAGCAGCAGTTTTCCCAGACGGAAACGTCCAGACTTTTCACGCTTGTTGTTGTTTCTGCAGCTGAAAGGCGTGACAGGTGCCACGACCAGAGAGAAAACAGGAGGATGGATGGCGACCAGACAGAGGGACAAAATGTTGTTGGTTGAAACCCAGGAGGAAAATGGTTTAAAAAAATAATAATAAAAAGCTTCATACCCATGGTGTTTGTTTCTATAAAAATAATAATAATAATAATAATAATAATAATAATAATAATAATAATAATAATAATAATAATAACAGGGTGTCTACAAGTATAAACAAGTTAAATTTAATACTTTTTAAGACCTTTTAATACCACTTCTAAATGAAATTTAAGACCAAACGTACGATGGAAATACAAATCAAAATGACTGTTGAGTTTAAGAACATCGACTAAATGTGTGTAATGCGAAAAGACAAACATGTCATTACAGTCCCATGAACAAATGCTTATAAAATCAAGTAAATATATAAAATACTGTTCCTTCAGAACAAAAATAAATAAAACAGGGGTTGCGGGGGTTGCTGGAGCCTTTTTCCTGATATAAAATAATTGTAGCCGTCCAGTGGTTTCAGGGGCTTTCGTGCTCTCTCGTGTGTACTGGCCTGCGTGTTTATAAGGCAGCTGTATGTCGCGGTACGAAACACTAGGCAGCATTTCCCAGACTCCCTCCGTCCCTTCAGGCTTTTGCTGTGTGGATCTGGCAATATGATACCATCAACCATCAACTTACTCTCATAACGATCTTGTGATATGTTATCTGAAGAAGAAAAATACGTGGAGAACTCGTCAGTTTCTCTGTTTGCGTCCGCCATTGTGTTCGCCTTTTGCCAACCAGTCCGGCGTGCATGCGCGAAAAACCCGCATCAAAACAATAACAATGAACTACCCTATAGGCCACCGCTGCGATGCCGGTGTTATACATTTACATGTACATTTGCCAAAAAACGCACCCCCTGCTATTTTACTGAAATATACACTTGTAGCTGATTAAACATTTTCTACATGTTTACAAATGTGTTCTAAGCTACCAGTATGAATTTCATGAGTCTGGGACAATTTTTAGATTAAAAACATAGGGGGTGCATTTTTCGGCAGCCATTTGCCAAAAAACGCACCCCCTGCTATCTATGAGGGGTTGGCACTTGTATGACTTTATTCCTGTATATCCATGTGTAGTTAAAGGATAAGGGTCAGCAAATGCAAATTCTGCCCGTTAAAACAATGACAGGGCAATTGTTGCTGTTTGATCTGCAGCCCAATTTGGAACTTTTAAACAGGCTTTTGAAGAACTTTGATAATTTGCTGCTGTAATATTATAGAATTTTCAGAATAAAAAGCTAGCAGATGTGCAGAATCAAAAACAATTTAATAAATACAAGTATAGAGCATTAAGTATTGTTAGAAAGGTCACGCTATTTTCTGAAAAAATACATTATTGTATGAGTTAAGTTCTTTTCCGTTTTATGCCTCTTTCCTTGTAAGTTTAAAATGTCCCATGCCCCTGAAAGCACCATAGCTTTCTAACAGTAGCGAATGCATCACACTGGTCTATGAACGCTGTGCTGTTTACTGCAGAAGCAGTCTGATCTTCCGTTTAAGACAAAGCTTTGCAGTTTCAAAACTCACGTCGGTTCTCACGGTTTATTGTTGTATGTGAATGACGAGAGACCACAACAAATAAATCAGCCGTACCTCAGATAAAAACTTTGGATTTAATGGTGTTCATTAAACCCGTACTTTTGTAAACGAATCTGCCAAATAAACACCGTTTTTTTCACACAAGAGGTATATTCAAACGTTTTGATATCACTAATATAAGAACAAGTAACTCCGTTGGTCACATTTTAATCCGTTTTCTTCGTCGATATTCAGCTGTACAGAGCGAGGCGCGCTCCCGCGACACCGGCCGGCCGGCGGGGTTCGCGCACCGCTGCGGTTGCTGTCACGCATTTTCCCGGCCCGTCCACCGGGCGATTCACACGAACGCGTTTGGCGTATGTTGTTCCACAGTTCTACCAGTAAAATGGGCGCCTGGACATCCTCTTGCGATAGTTTAACAGCTGAAAAGTCGGTCATATCGTTGTTTCTGTTGCATGTGTAACGGCTGGTTGCTACGTGCGCTCTCACACCATTTGTCCTACCTTAGAGGCAAGGAGCGTTGCTCATAAGATGGTGACGTCACGTGCGTACCGCGCCAGCAGTGCTCGGTCTGTGGCTGATGACGTGTCACGAGCACACGAGCCTGCTCAAGAACGCATATTGAGAAACGGCCATCGACAACGCAGCGCATAGGCTACCAGAAAAAAATATTCGACCTAGCAGAACAGATTTCCCGTATTTTCACGGTGACGTGACACACCAATATTTAAGACCCAGGCAAAATTAATTTAAGACAATTTAATACTTTTCAAGGCCTTATTTTGAGGAAAATTGATTTACGACTTTTTAAGACTTTTTAAGGACCCGCGGCCACCCTGAATAATAATGAGGCCCTGACAGTCACCCTTGACCACGGACAGGACAGACTCAAGAGGTTCAGCTTCAGGAAACTTTACTGACACTTAGACGTAGATTTGTTTTACAGCGAGATGAGAAAAGAATGACATCACTGCAAAAACGGATCTAAAACGGATCTCAAATCAAGGACGAATACAAATACAAATTTTAAGTCTGCAGCCATTTTAATTTTATCAAGGCATTCATCACTTTAAAATCAATAACGTTTATTCCTCCTTTTTCTACTGATATTACTATGTCGTTTTTTTATTATTCCAGATGGAATTGTGACAATATTCTTCCAAAAATTTAGCCAACTGTCAAATATTTGTTGATTTTTTTTTTGTAAAATTGCTTGAATATTTGTTCCGTCATTTTCAGTGTGGTCCTTGTTAATCATTATACCTAAATATTTTACCTCATTTTTATCAATTAAAGTGGGTTGTTTATTCTGAATTGCTAATATTTCACATTTTTCTATATTCATCTTTAAGCCTGAAGCTTTTGAGAAAAAAGGAACCGCTAAATTAACTAAATAAAAATTGATTCGTTAGAAATGCAGACCGCGGGCTCAATGTAGTTTGTTTGAGTGGCGTTGCCATAAAGTGACGTCATCGGGAGGCGCAGTGACCATGGAGAATTTCTTCGTAAAATTGTTTGTTTACATAAAACCTACACCCCGCTATAATTACTTTAATAAGTTGTCCAGACCAATCACAATGTTTTGCGTAATTGTGCAAACGTTAAACCAATAATGTATAGTGACGTACCTACACCGGTTATCCTCTGGGTCTCTGTGAAGGACGGTGCTGCCTGGGAGCTTTTAGCTTTTACGTTCACGCAGCTCAGGAAGTGGAGCCGACCGGCGAGGCTAGCTTAACGTCTTTGTAGGAGTCCAGATAAATGGGACGAGATTGGAGCAGCGCGTTATTATCAGATTACAATCGGTAACGGTGTGAAATGTAGCTCACGCAACAAGCGTGGATGCAGTGCTTGGTGGCTTGAAGAGGCCATGAATGCAGACAGCATGTCAGTAACAGGTTTGGCTCTGATGATGGAAAATTAATAAGGAACATGTGTGTTATTCATAAAAACCTGCTTAGTTTCCTAATATGGGCTCCAGTCTGGTTTCACTTCTTGGTTAAAAACAACAACAACTATCTAGAGCAGCGTGGCTGCAGCTTTACAACGACATATTTTATAGTTATTTGGATCATTTCTGGTTTTGTTCAGTTTCTTTTTTAATGTTTTTGATCAATCGTGAGGTCAAAATTCACAAGTCAGGCTTGAAATGAAACGTTAAAATAGATACCATCACATAAAACTTTTTTTTTTTTATAGCTCGGTTTCTTCTTAACTGTTGGCTAAAAGGTAAAGTTAAAAAAAAAACTCAAAGATCTTCATCTTGGTGTGGTTTTCTGTCATTCTGTCATATTATATTCCACTTAAAATATTTTATAATATTCAGAGGAAATATAAAATTGAGCAAACAACCCTGTTTCCCTAAAATAATCATGTATCCAGGGAATGAATGAATAAATAAAAAAAAAAAAATATATATATAAAAATCACAGAAACGGCAACAAGCCCAAAATTTACACAACCAGCTTCAGTCCGTTTGGGTCTTTTTGCGTCCTGCAGTCAGAACCTGTAAAAACTTCTGAATCTCCTCTCTGTTTTCCTCTAATCCTGCACGGTTCAACAAGCAACAACAACGGAGAAAGCAGGATGGAGCGTGGCGCTGCAGCCCCGTGAACGGGCAGAATAAAAGCAGGTCATGCTTCTTTAGTTACCGGAGCTGCCCTCCTCATCGCTAACCAACGGCTCCTTTACAACACAATCAGTGTGGGAAATCAGCCGCAGGCACAGGGCTCAACGCAATGTGGAAAAACAACAATTAGGGCCGCATACATATTCACACGTGAGGGTTACCTTTTACCGTCCTCAGCCTAGATATGCAGAAGGTGCAGCTTATTTAAACGCCGCTCCAGTTTAGAGCCGGCGCACGTCTAAGTCGCTGCAAGCCAAAGCTAAATCCGCCCGCCGCGGAACGACAACCTGGCGTCTCGCCGCAGGAATGACGGTGAAACTCACCAAATGAGAGTTCTCTTTTGCCTCTTGCACTTGCTGCACCTGTGGTTCAGCTACAACTTTCGTGTCCTGGTCAGAAGTCATGAGCCGTCTGCTTCTTGGCTCCTCAGGGAGAAGTCTCTGTGTCACCAAGTAAGCCTGGGGGGGGGGGGGGGGGCAGATGGAGACAAAAAAACAACACGTTAGATTTATATGGGGAAAATTAATCATGTGATAATAAATATTCATTTAAAAGCAGATAAACTGGCCACATTTAGATAGAGCTGGACGATATAGCAAAAATGCACATCGATAAAATAGAAATATGGATTGATATCAATAATTATCAACAAATTCAAAACATGTATTTTAAGTGCAGCCCTGGTCATTTTATGCTGTTGCTTAGCGACCTATTTTTAGATAAAGACACAAAAACTGAATTCAAACTAAACCCTTTATTCCACCAACTCTTTACCAAAACTACAAGTTTAAAAAAAAAAAAAAAAAAAAAAAAAAAAAAAACACCTGCTTTCTGAACCCTTTGAAGGGGGCGGGGCTTGCTTCCTGCGTTGTGATTGGTTGGGAGGATGTAATGACTGTAATATTAACCTACACGGCTAGAATGCAAAAAGAAGAAAAACTGTTATTCTATTGAACTTTTTATTGATCCTTTTTTCTATAAATCGATATATATTGTTATTGAATTATCGTCCAGATCTGAGAGGTTAATTTTAGAGCAGCATTTCTGATTGTTGAGAAAAAAAAATTACTAAATACTGGGTTGTTTCTCCTTATTCTGGGGGAAATTTATCATGTGATAATAAAGATTCATTTAAAAGCTGATAAACTGGTCACATTTAGATAGAGCTGGACAATATAGCAAAAAAAAAAATACACATGTGTGCTCTCTGAACTCTTTGAAGGGGCGGAGCTTGATGACAGAGCATTTCTGAGTCTGCGTTGTGATTGGTTGGGAGGATGTAATGATCTAATGTTAACCTAGATTGAACTGTTTTGACAAGCGCTGTTTTCATTAAAGCACCTTTAAACATCAAGATCACTTTAAAGCAGCATCTCTGATTGTAGAGCTGTGACATTTTTACCCTTACTAGCGTTCTCCATGTCTGGCAGAAAAGGCAAAAACCAAACATGTTTCCGTAGAATGCCTTATCCACTCTGTCTGGATGAGTCGAGAAACATTGACTTTGTATAGTGCAGTGAGATGACGCGCTGTGGGTTGATGACATTTTAATAAACTGAAACTCGTGTATTTAAAGTTAACTGTGGAAACGACAGATAAAAATATCTCTTCAGGTCCAGGGTTTGTGGCGCACCGCCACGGCAAAATAACAGCTGCCACACCTTCAGAATGAATTAATTTTTTTTAAATATGGTAAAACAATGTAAATCGTGAGATATATATCCTATATTGTGTATAGCCTACATTTTGTCCCTTATACTAACAATAATCAGAGTTTGAAATACATTTAAATATCATTAAATATCAATATGCGCTTTATTTTGAAAAACCAGCAACAACAGTCCAGTGTTGCCAGTTTAGTATCTTTGTTGTTATATTTAGTGATTTTTCAGACACTTCTAGTTATTTTCTTTCAAAAAGCGACTAGCAACACGACTTTTAGTGACTTTTTAATTTTAATGGCGACTTTACCAAAAGCACCAGTTGTTTCAGAGTCACCGTACGGAGGCAGCAGTGAGAGCTGGTAGGAGAGTTCCTACTTCCCTCAGTGCTGTCTGACAGGCACACCACAGCTGCTGCTGCCTCGTCACGTAAATATAGTTTTTAGTCTTTTTTCTTTCTGAAAAGGGTTGAGCTAAAATAATCCCCTGAGTTTGATTCACCCACAGCTTGAAGCGCTGATTTACCTCATTTACTTTGTGTGCCTCTGATATCTGCCTGTTTGGTACAGTTTGTTTTATGCAGTGTGGATTCAGGCAACGTATTAAAAATCATATATAATTTTTTATTTTTTTAAAAAAAGGCAATTTTTAGTTCCAAACACATTTAATCACTTTTTTGAAAAGCTTTTTTTGTCTTGGCAAAACCTCCCCTATAGCCTGGGCCACAAATATGCAGATTACATTACGATTAATAAAATAGAACCCTGACGTCACTTTAACATGATGTGAAGCCATCGGTGACATTATTTGTGGCCTAAAACAAAGGGAACACTGATTGAACTCAAAAGAAAAACTTCACAGCAGAGAATTTTTTTTAAAATAGTATTCAATTTTATTTAGCTTCTATTCATATTCATAAAATCTGTTACTTCTAACTACCATCAACCTCTACGTCGTGGTAAATGAATCTTATTGTGACATTTCTGGGTTGTTGTTTTTTTTTGCATCGGTTGTAGGGCTGCGCCTCCCTCTGCTGCTCACAGCCGACAGAACCAGCAGCTTTTATTCAAAACACGAAAAGGTTTCCTGAAAGGTGGAAACACCTGTTTATTTCCTGCCCCGCTGAAGCTGTGTGTGAAGCGCTGATAATCCCCGCCCAACAATCGCTGCCTGTCCCTGATTGTTTGCATACAAAGCGCAGAGAGAATGGGCCGGCTGTAAAGCTGGTGACCTTTGAGCCACATAATGATGATGATGATGATGATGCACCGCCAGCGTTAGTGGGTCATTCCACAGATATGGGAGGAAAAAAATAAAAAAATAACTAATTTCAATCCGAAAAGTTCTGAGATGCAAACCTTCCTGAACGGTGGAGTTGAAACCTAATTTAAGAAATAAACATGGAGGAAACAAACAACAGTTTAGCAGTGTATATTCTGCTCTTTTAACGTAAACTGGGATTATTTAATAATTGCACCATAAGTATAAACTTACAAGATGGAAATCTGTTATTTTGTGTTTTTGTAGCACTGATTCCTAAAATGACCGAACCAGGAGCAAGTTTCAAACTTTACACTAAACTAAAAATATTTACTAAATAGATTTATTTCTGATCACCAGTTTGTGTAAAGCTTTTACAAAACTATAAGGACTTCATCAGACTTAGATTCCTCTTTACAAACTATAAGAAGCTGTAAGAAGATCATTAAAAGTATTTTTCTCCAGCCTTCCAGCTTTAAACTAACAATTGTTGTTTCGACTGAGCCGAAACGTATTTTCACTCATTCATTATCTGGGGTCTGTTTGCTATAAACCCAAAGTAGAAAAACAATTAATACCTTTTAAAATGTTGTTTTTTTTAATCATCATATCAATATCAAGACATTCACTATTATTGTTTCCTGACATCCTGCAGCCCTCGTCGAAAGCTCAAAAACGTTGCCGTACTTTCAGCTTTATCTGCTTAAAGCCTCTCCATCGCCCTCTCTTGCATCCTGAAGTAATGTCACAGGGAAAAAAAAGCTCCAAATGTTTTTGAGAACAGCTCACAGAGTCTTCTTCCTACAGTAACAACGTCCACACTGAAGAGTGTTGACAGAAAAACCTGGCAGCGCTTTATTATCATGGCTTTCACCATCAGAAAAAAATGTAATTAAATTGGATTTTTCCTTTAGATCAGGGGTGTCAAACTAATATTTATAGTGGGCCACTTTGGCATCATGTAGTCATTAAAAGGGCCATTTGCACCTGTATAAACTTTTGATTTTTTTGATCATTTCATTCCAGTTCACATAAAAATGTAAAACATTTCACAGTGACATAAAATGAGCACCCTTAGGCTCATTTGAACAGTTTATCTGCAAAATAAATAAATAAAAGTTGATATTGGTGTGAGTAAATTTTAAACATGTCATTCTGCATCACTTTTTCTATTTTTGGACATTTCTGGGTTATTTTAATGTGTTGTGGAAAATTTGACCTAGTGGCCGGATGCTGTTACTTCAACTTTCGCTACAGGAGGCACAGTTTCAGCTACTTTATACAATTTAAAAGGATATATGCCTCTACTTCATGACATTATATGCCTTTTTTGGCTCTTGAGGGCCAGATAAGTTGCCTTGATGGGCCGGATCCGGCCCGCGGGCCTTGAGTTTGACACGTGTGCTTTAGATGATTTAACACAGAGCTGGCGACAGCCCCGGCCAGAACAATAAGGCAACAATCCATTTAAAACAGGATTGGTTTGCTATTTCTGTTAACACCCCTACATGACATTATTTTTTAACTGCAAGTAGAAGCATTAAAACTGTAATTTCCCTGCCACACCACTAGCAGGCGGTATATTCTTCCCCGTCTACATGAGCACGATGAAGGAGAAGTTTTCAAATCGTGTCGTTTTGACAGAAAACTCGTTCTGTTGTGGTGTAAAACGAACAGTACAAATGTTCCTGTTTTCATCAAAAAAATAAATAACTTTTTATGTGATCCCGATCTAAAACTAATACGCTACAAAGAGTAAACATGTTTTAAAACTACAGTTTGGCAAACAAATATTTTAAGACAGAAAACAAAAGTTTTCAGATTGTGGACTTTAATAAAAAGCTCAAACTGGATTAAAATCCTCCAGCACTTCATAACGAGGGGAGGCCGTTCCCAACCGCTGACTTTAAAGAATAGATTAAAAATAATTATATGACCCTGGTTAAGATGCAGCAACAGCAGAGCAGGGAGTCTATTGTCTAGACGAGGCCTGGACCAAAACATCCTCCTCCCTCCCGCCTTTTTCCACACCTTTGTTTTCCTTCTGCGTCATTTTAAAACAGTAATTTATGACCCGATGGGTGCAAAACATGCAACAGTGGTCCACCAAGGATGTTTTTAGCCTGAATTTTTACAAACAAACACATGGTTCACTTTTCAGAGTTAATGACTTCTTGAGAGCTCAGACAAATCTACAGCAATCGAGAATCAAAGCGGACAAAAAGAGGCGGAGAAGTTGTCTCACGGGTCTAAAGACTAAGATGGACCAGGCGCTTCAGAACCAGGCGCTTCAGAACCAGGCGCTTCAGAACCAGGCGCTTCAGAACCAGGCGCTTCAGAACCAGGCGCTTCAGAACCAGCTGAACAAAGCAGCAGATATTTATTAATCTAGAAAGGCTGAGATTTTTTAAATATGTTCATTAGAAAGAGATCATTTAAGAGAGCAAAATTCTTCCAAAAACACATAAGTGTACGTGATTAGAGGTAAATAAAGCAGCTAAACTTCAGATTAAAATCGTAATTACAACGCAGCAGAAAATAAAATTAAAAAGTTAAACATGTTCGCTAGAACCAAACCTAACCTAAAAGATTCATCTAACATAGTTCTGTCATTTGTGTGCAGAAGAGCAGAAACTCTGGTACGTTAGTGTGTAAATAAAAAGGTTTATTCATTGGGTTTTAGTTCAGAAAACATTGTGCTTACTTTATGTAATACAAAAGCTGTTTTTAAGGACACACAACTTGGACTAATTTGTTTTATTTATAAATAACCTGAAAATGCTAAAACTGTTTAGTGAAAATTCAAAGATCTTTGGACTGAAACCCTTAATCTTTCCCCCATCTCCTCTGGTTCCTCTGACGGTCCTCACATTTCAGCCGTATGATAGAAGCTACATTTAAACAACTATTTTAGTTTTTAATCTTTTAAAAATTTTAAAAATCTGGCTACTATGTAGACAAGCTGTAACAACGCTGAGTTTCCCAAACTAATACAGAGTTTGAACAGTTCTCAGTGAACGAGAAAAGCTCGGCAACGGTCTGATAGGCTGCGTCTTTATTGCCTATTTCCTGATGTCGGCCTCCATCTTTAGAAGATCATCTGTAGAACTACACTTCTCAAAACACAAACATCACATCTAGCTGCCAATTTTACAGTAAAGCAACGTTGCCTTTAAACGCACACAGCAGCTTTTTCGCTAGAAATTTTAACACCAAGAAACTTCTCCAAACTTATTTAGGTGTAAATATTGTCACCAGAAACAGAGCGGAGGTCTCTGCACTGCAAAAAGAGAACTAAAAATAAGTTAAATGTTCTTAAAGTTAGTGTATTTGTCCTTGATTCCAGCAGCTAAATGAGATTATCTGCCAATGGAAAGAGTAATTTAACCCCTAAATTAAGATAATTAGATATAATGCACTTGAAATAAGTTGATGGATGAGTTATTCCTATTTTAAGTGCAAAAATCTCATCCCATTGGCAGATTATCTTATTTACCGACTGAAATAAAGTGCAAATACACTCATTTCAAGAAAACTTTAACTTATTTTTAGTTAAGTTTAGTCTGTTTTTGCAGTGTGGCTGCATGTGTGCAGTTTAAGCTCGTCTTTGTCTGATTTACGCAGGAACAGCTGCGTCTGCAGAAACACGACATTTACCGAATATCGCCAAATATCAGCAGACTGCTGAGCTGATTTCCACTGGTACAGCTTTGATCAGTTCCTACTAAGAGATTAAAAACTAAAGACTAAAAACGTCTCCCTCTCGTAGTTTTTGCACAGCGATAGAAAACACAGCGGGTGTTTTTAGCCGGTCTTTTTGCTCGTGTCCCAGACCTACAAGCAGTTTTCACTGCAGCTTTAAAATGTTTTTCGTCATCAGGAATATTTCCAAAGAGCCAAATCTGTCTTGCAAATCAGGGAAACGGGTCGTACCTAGAGAGGTTTTGTTGAGGCAATACTGATTACTTTGACTTTAGCCTAGCTCAGAGGTCTGCTACCTGTGGCTCTTAAAAACTTAGACCAAAAAACTTGGTCAATGTTTCTAATTTAGGTAATTTAAAATCATTAACTTTAGGATGCATTTAATTCTTCAATATATGCATAAAATTTCCAGAAAGAAAGAAACTAATGGTGTATAGAATATTTTACTATAGATAAATAAAGTATTTGTTTATCAATAGGTTGCAAACGACTTGCTTTTTCATCATTTTGATGCCATTTGCCATAAAAATCAAACGTCCAATTGAAGAAAATGCATTAAACCTAAATATAAAAATACTGTTGGGTTAAATAATAAAAACTGTTTATCTATAATTAAAAAAAATGTAAACAAATTTCCTACAGTATACTATAAAAACAAGCTGTTGTTTCAAAGAGATGTCTAACTTTAGTGGCTCTAAACAAATTTAGTTTAGCAGGATCAGACGTGGGTTTTTATATAATGGATCGGCTGATAGAGGAAAATAAACGCTAATTTCAGCCAGTCGGGGTATCGTTGTACCTCTAGTCGTATCCATCCTCCATCTTTTTATTCTGGTAACAGACCTGAAACCACAGGAAGGGTATGACGGAACGTTGTTGACGTTTCAAATGTATCATTGTTGATGGAAATCACCAGTTTATGTCCCGATACGACATTACATCGATTTGTTTGGGTGACGACACGATGTTACCGATATAACAACATCCGTTACAATTTCTGAACAATGCGATCGATATGATGCCATGTGGTCATCTAACACCAATATTTACATCGATATCAACTCACAGAACAAAAGCAACATGCTATTTGACCATTTTACTTCTAAGCTGCTAGGTGTTTCTTCTAGTTTTATAATAATATATCATCTATTCACTATAGTCATATGCCTGAATTTCAAAAAAAATGGCGATATGGATTGATAATTTCATACAGCATCGGTGTAATTGGATCTTTAATCATTTAATTGCTAGCAAACATAAACCTGTGGTGAAAGGGAAGAGACGCTGGTAATAGATGTGGCGAAGCAGCAGAGCTGAGCTCGTTCCCATCAATTGTGCTGGGCTTCATCTTCAAAATGATTTTATTTTATAGATTCTGAGTGGAATCACAAGGAGGTTACAACCTAATAATTAAAATGTAAAAAGAAATGTTAAAGAAGGGATCTCTAACCTCTCCCGGTTATAATCTATTGATTACATCATGGATTTTCAGCATAAAAGTAGAAAAATTACAGATTTTTCCTTATAAAGCTGATTTGACTTCTCATTTGATGCCTTTGATTTAAAATCTGCAGTTTTTTTGTATGTTATACACTCTAGAACTTTAAAATGAAAATTATTCAAATGACTTAATTCAGTTAAATCCAATTAAATTTATTTATAAAAAGGCACCATTTCACCTCACATATCATCTCAAGGCTCTTTCCAAAGTCAAATTCAATCAGATTATAGAAGTTGGTCAGAAAGTTCAACCCAGCAGGTTGCATCAAGTCTCTCCAAGCAGCATTCACTCCTCTAAAAGTCAAAGTGTTTTTAAATCTTTGAAAAGAACACGCAGAGCAATGAGGAGTTTTCTGCAGCCGTATGGAGCAAAGCAGCACCCCCACCCCCCACCTGTTGCTGCACGCTGCTGGTCAGCTGGCTGAAAGGAGGCCTTCAGCCTTTTCCCCTGCCGAGCTTACAACTCAAACAGCCTGACGAATATCAGCTGTTATTTGGGGTCCTAAATAAAGAGCAAAATGGAAAAGAGTATATTCTAATATTTAGTGTCTCAATAAACTACTTCCCCGAAAAACGTCTGAAATCAAAACAAATTGTCATAACGTAATATAACATACCATGAGAATCTTAGTCTTGTCCAAAGCTTTAAAAGATTATTTTATTGATTATTTTAAAAATAAAACATTGACAGTCTAACCTTTATTGACTAGAGTTATATCACAATATATACGTTGAATTATTGTCCGCCCCTCCTGATAATCATGCAATTGCTGGATTATTCTGTTTTATGTGGCTGGTGAGAGCATGGATAAACATCAAAATATTCTGCGCCTATCCTAGATTGATAACTTTATAGAGCCTATGAAAGTTATTTTTCAGAGCCCTGGTCCAGTTCAACCAGAATTTAATGTGTCTAAAAGCCATAAAGGTGGTTAAATTACTCTTCTTAAAACTTTGAATGGATCAGCAAGTAAGATAAAATAAAGAAATAAAGAAATATACATAAAGATTGGTAAAATGTTAGAATCCGATGTGACAAATCAGATAAATATAATTTAAAAAGATCAAAGTAATCACCACCGCACTTAAAAATAAATATTACTTTTCTTTTTCACTAAAGGAATGGGAAGTATAAAAAAAACTAAAATATTTTTTAATAATTTTATTGTGTCATTTGTTAAAGATCTGACATATAAAGCAAATTCCACGCTTGTCAACATTGATTTGAAACGCTGCAGTATTATTCTACACAAACTTTAGATTCATTGATATTTTTAAATGGCAGCTGCACTCCTGAGCCATTTGAATTTGCGGTTTTAGTTTACATCTATTCTTTGACATTTGCCTCATAAACACAAGTTTAGTTGAGGTTTTAGGACTGGGTGAAAAAAACCTAATGACAAAACTTGGAATTCCTAAATAAAACATGCAAAGCATCAACCTTTAGTGAGAAACGGGGCTGTAAACATTGAGGCTTTCCAAAAACAGCAGCCATGTTTGTTTGAATTTAATGTGTCTAGAAGCCATAAAGGTGCTTAAGTTGCTCTTCTTAAAACTTTTAATGAATATGTATTCAGCAAGTAACATAAAATAAACAAATAAATAAATATACTTATTTGTAAAATGTTAGAATCCGATGTGATAAATATAATTTAAAAAGATCAACGTAACCACCACCGCACTTAAAAAGAAATATTACTTTTTTTCACTAAATGAGGGGGGGGAAATAAGTCTAAAAAACAAAAAACAAAACATTTTTGATAATTTTATTGTGTCATTTGTTAAAGATCTGACATATCAACATTGCTTTGAGTATTTTTAAATGGCAGCTGCACTCCTAAGCCCTTTGAACTGGTTGTTTTAGTTTACATCTATTCTGTGACATTTGCCTCATAAACAAGTTTAGTTGAGGTTTTAGGACTGGGTGAAAATAACTTAATCACAAAACTTGGAATTCCTAAATAAAACAGTGGAAAGCATCAACCTTTAGGTGAGAAACGGGGCTGTAAACATTGCGGCTTTCCAAAAACAGCAGCCATGTTTGTTTGAATTTAATGTTTCTAAAAGCCATAAAGGTGCTTAAGTTGCTCTTAAAACTTTGGATGGATATGTATTCAGTAAGTAAGATAAAATAAACAAAAAAATAAATAAATATACATACTGATTTGTAAAATGTTAGAATCCGATGTGGCATATCAGATAAATATCATTTAAAAAGATCAATGTAATCACCACCGCACTTAAAAAGAAATATTACTTTTTTTCACTAAATGAAGGGGGGAAATAAGTCTAAAAAACAAAAAACAAAACATTTTTGATAATATTATTGTGTCATTTGTTAAAGATCTGACATATCAACATTGCTTTGAGTATTTTTAAATGGCAGCTGCACTCCTAAGCCCTTTGAACTGGTTGTTTTAGTTTACATCTATTCTGTGACATTTGCCTCATAAACAAGTTTATTTGAGGTTTTAGGACTGGGTGAAAATAACTTAATCACAAAA
The DNA here is from genome assembly GCF_011125445.2 of Fundulus heteroclitus. Classification (NCBI taxonomy): domain Eukaryota; kingdom Metazoa; phylum Chordata; class Actinopteri; order Cyprinodontiformes; family Fundulidae; genus Fundulus; species Fundulus heteroclitus. Next base: position 2,823,925 of record NW_023396835.1, on the reverse strand, counting down.
CTTGAAATTCCTAAATAAAACAGTGCAAAGCATCAACCTTTAGGTGAGAAACGGGGCTGTAAACATTGAGGCTTAAGTTGCTCTTCTTAAAACTTTTAATGGATATGTATTCAGTAAGTAACATAAAATAAACAAACAAATAAATAAATAAACATACATACTGATTTGTAAAATGTTAGAGTCCGATGTGATAAATATCATTTAAAAAGAGAAACATAACCACCACCGCACTTAAAAAGAAATATTACTTTTTTCCACTAAATTAAGGGGGGAAATAAGTCTAAAAAACAAAACAACAAATATTTTTTGATAATTTTATTGTGTGATTTGTTAAAGATCTGACATATAAAACAAATTTCACGCTTTTCAACATTGCTTTGAGTATTTGTTATTTTTAAATGACAGCTGCACTCCTAAGCCCTTTGAACTGGCTGTTTTAGTTTACATCTATTCTCTGACATAAACACAAGTTTAGTTGAGGTTTTAGGAGTGGGTGAAAATAACTTAATCACAAAACTTTGAATTCCTATATAAAACAGTGCAAAGCATCAACCTTTAGGTGAGAAACGGGGCTGTAAACATTAAGGCTTTCCAAAAACAGCAGCCATGTTTGTTTGAATTTAATGTGTCTAAAAGCCATAAAGGTGCTTAAGTTGCTCTTCTTAAAACTTTTAATGGATATGTATTCAGCAAGTAACATAAAATAAACAAATAAATATACATACTGATTTGTAAAATGTTAGAATCCGATGTGGCAAATCAGATAAATATCATTTAAAAAGATCAATGTAATCACCACCGCACTTAAAAAGAAATATTACTTTTTTTTCACTAAATGAGGGGGGGGGGGAATAAGTCTAAAAAACAAAAAAATTTTGATAATATTATTGTGTCATTTGGTAAAGATCTGACATATCAGCATTGCTTTGAGTATTTGTTATTTTTAAATGACAGCTGCACTCCTAAGCCCTTTGAACTGGCTGTTTTAGTTTATATCTATTGTGACATTTGCCTAATAAACACAAGTTTAGTTGAGGTTTCAGGACTGGGTGAAAATAACTTGATCACAAAACTTAATTCTTAAATAAAACAGTACAAAGCATCAACCTTTAGGTGAGAAAAGGGACTAAACATTAAGGCTTTCCAAAAACAGCAGCCATGTTTGTTTGGATCAACTTTCCGAGTCAACACAGCAACTTGAAGCACAGACGCAATGCAGACTCACTGAGCCGAGGAGGACCGCAGCTCCCGGGCTAAAGGCCACGGCCAGCACCGGCCTGGGGGACAACCGGGACTACCGGGACTCGGTCCGGCCTTGAACGCGACCGTTAAGCGTTTTAAACAGAAACGTATTCCAGTTGTTGAAAAACAAACAAACAAACAACAACAACAACACTGGTGTAAAGTTAGCCTAGCTAAGAAAGTAGCCGCCGCGGCTAGCTGCAAACGGGGAAAGATGGCGTGATTCGGCGGGTTCCCCGGCCCCCTCGGCTGTCACAGACACCGCAAACAGTCGGCCACAGTCCCGGGAAACATGTCCGTCCGCCCACGGTCCCTCTCGGCGAGACGACAAACGCAGTTCCTCACTCACCTGTCAACTCTTCACTGCGCGGCGGTACAGACACTGGCGGAGGCGGCTCTTGGTTGTTGCGGGACTCGGGCCTTCACTCTTTGGCTTCCTTCCGGGCTTTTTACGCCGACTTGTCAGCGAGTAGCCGATATGGAGCGCCTTAGCTACCGACAGCAGCTCTAGACCTCGCCAAAAGGAGCATTCAGGTGTAGCTGCTAGCTGCCGAGAGCCGAATGTGGCGCAAAACGACGCCCCCCGAAGCTGGAACCCAAAAAAAAGAAGGGGGGGCTGCAAGCTAACAGTTAGCTAGGTGGCTAACTATCAACTTTGTGCACTCGGGCTCAATAAATCTGTGGCGCCTCAAATCTCAAGCGGAGACGGGTTTCTCTAGGCCAGCGGCGGGCTCTGTGCAAAGGGGCAGCCGAAAAGCGACCAGAGGAAGCCCTGAAGCCAAGGAGTGAACGTCGTATGAAGCTCCAGGTCGACCAAACAAGCCGTTGGTGCTAAAAGATGAGGCAGAGGGGATTTTGGAATGGAGAAGTCGGCGTTTCCTTTCCCTTTCGTGTGCAGCACCAAGATCGTCTAATGCCGCGCGGAGGAATCACTCCGTCCGGTTTGGAGTCAACGTAGAACATTTTCGCCTGAACTGTTTCCTCTGCTAGGGCTGCACGATATATATATATATATATATATATATATATATATATATATATATATATATATATATATATATATATATATATATATATATATATTAAAAAAGGCATATTGATTAAAGTAGAAATAATTTGGATTGATATCAACACATTGAAAATATATATTTTAAGTGCAGCTCTGGCCACTTTATGCTGTTGCTTAAAAACTAGTTTTTAGATACAGAAAATAAAACGCTTTTTTCCAACTCAACCCTTTACTCAACCAACTTTTTTTATTTATTTTTTACCAAAACTGCAAGTTTTTTAAAAAGAAAAAAAGAATGGGTGCTCTGTGAACTCTTTGAAGGGGGCGGGGCTTGGTTCCTGGGTTTGCATTTCTGATTGGTTGGGAGGATGTAGTATTAAACTACATGGCTAGTGTTATGGAAATATATAATCAGTTTTTGTATTAATTGCGTATTTTTCTTAAATCAGTAAGAATTACCTAAGTTCTAATTACTACTGGAAACTTTGTGGCCTGGAGTCTACGTCGGATGGAGTCTGCCGGGTCACTCACAGCTATAAATTCACCCAGCTTGTCTTTTGGGACACTAGGCAACACTGCAAAAAGGGAACTAAAAGTAAGTAAAATTTTCTTGAAATGAGTGTATTTTTCCTTGATTTGAGCTGCTAACAAAGACTATTTGCCAATGGAATAAGAGTTTTGCACTTAAAATATTAACATTTCCTCTCCATCATCTTATCTTGATTCAAGTGCAGGATATCTAATTATCTTATTTTAGGGGTAAAAATACTACTTCCACTGGCAAACAGTGTTATTTAGCTACTCAAATCAAGAAAAATCTACAAATTTTAAGACAATCTTACTTACTCTTAGTTCCCTTTTTGCAGTGAAAGTGGGAGTCACATGATGTTTTATGGGGGGTACCTCTCAAGAAGGTTTATGATAAAAGTTTTTTTTTATTGTTCTTAATGTTTTTCTTGGTAGAATCCTAGAAACACCTGATCAATGGAATAAAAGTTAATGCCTGCGTTGAACTGGGATGCGGATCTGTTTTGCTTGTGAGAAGATAAGCACTATAGAGACTGAGGGTGTATGGAGCCACTCACTCGTGGAGGGGCCGGCCTACATGTGTTTGGGCGGTTTAGGGAGACATCGCTTGCAGCCTCCATGGGAGGGTGGACTCCGTGCTTTACTAAAATGGGATTTTAGGACAAAGTTGTAGGTGTGTGTCTCCCCTTGGAATTCCAGTTGTAGTAAATATATGTATATTCCGGGTGTTTTGTCTCTGATAATTGATTTCTTCCTTTGCTGCCAAATCTACGAACCGGGTGAGGCGGGCCTTAGTGAGTGAGACAGGAACGAGAGGCCACCTGGTCACTAGAACACATTAGGACGGAAAACTGTTATTCTATTGAACTTTTTATTTACCCTTTTTTACTATCATCAATATACGTCTATCGGTCGATTTGTATCGTCATTGAATTATCGTCCATTATTAAGATATCACTCATTCGGCATTGAAAGAATGCATGTGTGAAAATTTCACAGTGATGACAAAAATTTAGGAAAAAATATGAAAATCTTTTTAAAAGTATGTGCTGTGTTAAGAGGAACATAGATATGTTCAAACCACTTTTTAAAAAAGTGGTTTTAATTTTTTATTTTTTAGGACTTCGACACGGAAGGCCAGTTTTCTCCAATCTGCCTCTGAAGTTTGAATTTGAGGAATTTTGTGTGTGTGTGTGTGTGTGTGTGTGTGTGTGTGTGTGTGTGTGTGTGTGTGTGTGTGTGTGTGTGTGTGTAAATGACTGATTGTAGGGTGAATCACTTTAGTGCAGGGGTGTCAGACTCATTTCTATATGGGGCCACTTTGCCGTCATGAAGTCATTAAAAGGGCCGGTTGCACGTTTACAGACAATACTTTTCATTTCATAATTTCATTCCAGTTCACATAGAAGTATAAAAAATGCAAAGTAACATAAAAGTAGTACCCTTAGGCCCAGTTTATCTGCTAAACAAGTTGATATTGGGGTGAGTTACACTTTAAATTCATCATTCTGCATCACTTTTTCTCCTTTTAGACATTTCTGGGTTGTTTTAATGTGTTGTGGGGAAAACTGACATCTAGTGGCAAGATGCTGTTACTACACAGTTACAAAATAAACATTCACTATAGGAGGCACAGTTTTAGCCACTTTATATACTTTAAAAGAATATATGCCTCTATGACACGATATGCCTTTTTTTTTGGCTCTTGAGGGCTGGATAGTTTACCACGACGGGCCAGATTCGGCCCGCGGGCCTTGAGTTTGACACCTGTGCTTTAGAGTCGTTGGACTATGCACCAAACAAGTACAAGCCATTTACCATTTAGTCAGATCTGGGCCTACAGCCTTCTGAAAATGAGCTACAAAGTGTGCGCTCTCTTCTCTCTGGTCATTTTCGTTAATTCTCATGAGGTGGGCTGTTCTCATACATCATGTCACACAAAGCATTGTAGGATTCTTTACAGCTTCTTAGCGCCTTTAAAGGACATCGCCAGTGAGAGGAAGCATACCGGCTCCTTTTACTACCTCCTTCCTTACTGTCTGCACCATTTGGACAGCACATATCATATCACTTCCGCTTTGGCTAAAGAGTCCTTACTCTATAAGGGTATTAGGATGGACCCATTGAACATTTTCAGCAGAGCCAATGTCTATGTGAGGACCATGTCAGGTCTCAAGAAAGTGGTTCTCAGGACCCAGAAGTGATCCATAGACGGCAGTGTGGTTGAGGATGGCGAGGGCAGACAGTGTAGGGGGAGTCCTCCTAACCCCCATCTACATTAACCAAAGGTTTGATTCATTTATTCATTCATTCATTCATTCATTCATTCATTTGACCACATTTCCTTACTCTACATTGTAAATACAATCTTAGAAATAAAAACTGTTGTCAAAGCCGGTACAAAACGTCTCCCCGGATGATACAAACTCAGGTTTGGTCGGTACTGAATCTTACATTTCATATTTAAAAAGATCTCTAATGCGAAGCTGACGAAATTTCTAAGAAATGAAAAGGCGAAGAAGTGAAGTGATCAGCATCCATCTCTTCATTGCTCTTTGTTGGACTGGTGACCTGTCCAGGGTGTCCCCTGTCTTCGGTCCATTTACCACAGGTGATTGGTCCTGGCCACTCCACAGCCCTGCAAGGACTGTGCACATAAAGAAACAAAGTTAAAAAAATCAATGGGTGGAAAACAGGAGGTCCACATAATTAACTTCAGTGACAGCAAGGCCCAATCTTCAGCATTTATGCCTCACAATAGGAATGTACTTGATTCAGAGTCAAATTCCTCATACTAAAGCTGATTCTGATTCAAAGCCCACCTGGGAAACGGACTTGGAAAATGTAAATAGCTCTTATAAACAGTTCTTAATCTTGTATTCCTGTTGGCCTCTGTGGGGGTGGTCCATGGTTTACCCCTCGGTCTTTATGAACACATGAATTAGGTTCTGCCAGCACAAGTTCTCTCTTAGTTATTTCGGTTTGACCAAAGGAAATATTCTCTCATGTTTCACGCAAGTCAGCTGGAAAACTACTAAAAGTCTACTACTAAGTTTTCTGGAAATACCATCCATCCATTCAATGTCTGCACCTAATTATTTGTGCAGGGTAAGGTGGCCGGTGCGCCTCTGGAAATACCTTTAAATTAAATTAAAGATGAATTTATTTTGGCATTGTCTTGCTATTTTTGTCAATAAATTCATGAAGATACTTCACAACAAAGAACTACAAACTGACACAGCATTGCTTATGTACATACTATAAATGAAATAGAGGTAGGAAGGATCAAAGTGAGTATGCGTAGCCAGAAAATGGTGACCCAACTCAGCGAAGGGGCAAATTGACCAGAAGCCGTCATCTGTACTCGTTCACCAAAATGTACAAGTTCAGAGATGGAAAAAAATATTATAGAATTAATATTATGGACAATTAGAATGCCTCCTTGGAAAATCAGTGGTTCTGCCAGATATTGCATATCAGAATCAGCTTTAGACATATTCCAGGTGTAAACATACGAGGAATTTGTAGAAAAATGTAGCGATTGTTGCACAAATACACAGTTTATTTGTGCCTCTCCTGGGCTGTGGTTCATTAAAACAGTGGTATACATAGTACTGAACATCTATATGTTAGAATGCATAAAATAGGAAACAGTTTGTAGTTCATGAGGCCACCGACCGTTAGCAATTCCTGCTGGTGTTCTGATGTAGACAGACAGGATATGCTCAATAGCAGCTTAAACTTCCTGTGAAAATCAGATGCATTATTTGTCCGGCAATTAGAAAGGCCACCGGTTCAGGTTTTCTGACTTTGACTCTTTCTCTCACTTCTCAGTTGGGTGTGACGTCACTGACAGCGCCAGTTTCCTACAGAGGGAGCAGAGAAAGGCAAGAAGTAAACAGACGCTGCTGTCCTGGCCTCAGAGTGGGACCTCTCTGCTTTTTCTCCCTCTTTGGTTGCAGCAGCGAGCTCGGAGCTGTCACAGGGCTCCGCTCGACCCTCAGTCCTCGTTCTAACAGCGGGCCATCCTGATTGGTTCACACCGGCAGTGGGCACGCGCGAGCCCCGCTCGCATCGAGGAAGGTGGGTGTGGCTGTGAACCATCGGGGCTCTCTGATTGGCTGGTTCCTGGTCAGCGCGGGTCGCAAGAAATTTGTGTTTTTTTTTTTCTCAGCCGTGTTTTAGTGTCCAACTTGGGGTCCACGGGCCATTTAACGCCGCTGGACTGATTTTGGTTGGACCCTGATGGAAATTTCAGAATTACACAAATTATGCCCCCCCCCCCCCCTCCAGCACAGAGAGTTGATGTAGATGAAGACTTAGAAAAATAATAATAATTAGAATAATTTGTGCAAAATTATTCCTGAGGTAATAAAATTGACTTACAATGTAAAATGTTACATAGGGCTGGACTATATAGAAAAAAAGCATATTAATAAAATAGAATTCATATTGATCTATATTGATAATTATCAAAAAATTCAAAACATATATTTGAAGTGCAACCCTGGCCGTTTTGGGCTGTTGCTTAGCGACCTACTTTTAGATATAGAACACGCAAACACTGAATTCAAACCAACTCCTTATTCAGTCAACTATTTACCAAACTTACTGAAAAAAAAAAATGTAAAAAAGAACGTGCTCTCTGAACTCTTTTAAAGGGGGCGGAGCTTGGTTCCTGGCTCTGCCTTCTTATTGGTTGGGAGGATGTAACGACTAATATTAACCTAAATGACTAGAATGCAAAAGGAGGGAAAACTTTTATTCTATTGAACTTTTATTGACCCTTTTTTTCTATCATCGATATATACATCTATCGATCAATATATATTGTTATTGAATTATCGACCCGCCCTGATGTTATGTATAAAACAAAGTATTTACTTTTTGCCTTCTCTTTAGTTTGACACTTGACAGGGCAACAACTATCCAGTCACTTTTACTCTTATTGCCTAGAACAGACTGAATTTACTTCTATTTTTTCAGCTCAGGACAAAATAATTTGGAAATTCAATATCTTTAAATGGGGAAATGCGCAGAGAGTTTTAGATCTAAAATCAGACTATTTTATTTGTTTAATGAAAACATATAATGTGTAAAACAAATAGTGAATGCTTAGTTTTAGAAGTTAATGTATATTTTCTGGCCCACAGGATTTTGGCTATGTGACAAAAAGTTTGCTTTCACCCCCAGTTGTACATATCTAGTCTGTAATAAAAGTCATGTTTAAAATTCTAAATAAATAAATGTAAACGTGGCAAGTAAAAAAAAAAAACAAGTTAAATGTTGGGATTTACTTTTAAATCAGACTTTAAAACTGCCTGGGGCTTGTGTTGTTACTTCCTGTTGTCAGACATATTTTTTTGAAGTGGGTTTTCAAAATTAATTTACTGGTCTGGCAACAATCAGACCTGGGTGTGGCAAATTAACCTGAACCAAAAAATGTGCTTGATCACAACTCAATTATGACTGAATTACTCCTTCACGCAGAGCCAGGTTTGTTTGGAGAGCTTTTTTTTCCTTTAATTAATTCAAACATTTTCCCCCCAGGCTACCTTTGCTTGATATCAGAAAAGGTGTTTCATGATCTGAAACATCTCAGTGTGAAAGAATTAATATACAGTTTAAATATTTGTTTTGCTGTTATTGTTAAAATCAGATTTAGTCCATTGTTAAAATCCGATTTAGTCCAATAAAGTCTTGTTGGATCAACTAAAAGGCAATTTTGAACAGTCAAAGGCGATTGTTTATTTTCTTAACTAAGGAAACCAATAGACTGCAAAAGCTGTTCAGTTAGCCAGAGCAAGCACAGAGCAACAGTGCAGAAGAACATTTCTTCATAACAGGAAGAAATTGGTAACAAAACTTTAATTTACATTTACATTGGAAGGGATTCTGCTTTTAAAGACTCTAAATCTTATTTCTAAAATAACTAAATGCTTAAGTTAGCAGGAATCCACAGAACACAAGGTGCCCCACGTTGTCTCAGCTTAGTCCTTTATTATTATTATTATTATTATTATTATTATTATTATTATTATTATTATTATTATTATTATTATTATTATTATTATTATTATTATTATTATTATACTAATAATAACAATAATAATAATTATTATTATTATAATTATTTTATTTTTTTAACATCCTGATGATAGGGTCGAGTATATGTGCATTGTTCGATGAAAGCACTGCTTTTAATTATGAAAATATTGTTTATTGAGTCCTTGAAACGTTTCCTTGTTAAAAAAAATCCTGAAGGCCAAACTACACAATATAAAAGGGAAAGCCTTTGACTCAACAGAAACTTCTCTGAGTAGAGATGCAGCTTAAAAAAATAAAAGATGAAATAAAGCTATGCAGGTCGAAGCATTTTTAGCGTACACATTTTGCCCCCATAAGGATTTATTGGTTTTTAAACTGATAAGATATTTTAGAATTCCCGGTGCTGTGCGTGTCTCCTGCCGCTAGAGGGCGATGTGGAGAGAAAGAAAACTTCTCCACGACTCTCTGTTTTGACGTCTTTTCCGGTTCCGTTCTCTTCTCCGTGCCGTCCGTGGACCTAAACGTGTCCCGACAAAATGGCACTTTATAACTTTAAAAAGATTATGGTGGTTCCCACCGCCAAGGTGAGTTTTATTCTTACTCGGTTTCTTCTGTTTAAGACCATTTCCGCTCGAGTCGCCGCGGGAAATTATCGAAAGAGGGGAAAGAAAACACGGGAGGAAAACACGTGTTTTACTGCGGCAGCTCACCGAGCTTTTAAAATACAACCCAGAGGCTAAAATCTACAGTTTACAGGAGATTTATTATTATCTAGGGGGGGAAACCGTGACTTTCAAGGGTAGATTGTGGAAATTTGTGGAATCAGCAACTATATTAACATTTTGTTGGCGATCAGAGAGAAAACCTGTGATTACTGGACCTTTAATGAGGAAATAAGATAAATCAACATATGTATGGTTATAAACAAGTGAGGAAAAAGCAGCAAACTAATCTAAACCGATTTAGTTTAGAATAATGTAAATAAAAGTGTCCTGAATGCTTAGTAATTAAATGTTTAGAGCAAAACATTTAAACCACATGGAGTAAAGTTTTATTTTTAGTCTGTCTTTTACTAAAACAGTTAGAATGAGTGTTTATTTCTCTCAACCTGTGAGGAGTTCGTTTAAGGAACGACTAAGACTGCAGTGGGGCGTTTTAAACCAGCTTTAGACTCTAGATTTTGGGACTTTTGTTGTTATTCTTTGTTATCTAGGCGGTTTTCTGGCTGATTTTGAGTAGAAAACTCAGCGTCAGTGCCCTGTTGGATCGTGTGAGCTGTGATGGGTTTTCAGAAATGTTCCCTGGTTCTGAAAACCGAACAACCGGTGTTCGGTCTGAGGTCTCAGACCCACGAGTCACGTCTCCTCTCCATGCCCGCAGGAATTCATCGACATCACTTTGTCCAAGACCCAAAGGAAGACGCCCACGGTGATTCACAAGCATTACCAGATCCACCGCATCCGACACTTCTACATGCGGAAGGTGAAGTTCACGCAGCAGAACTACCACGACCGGCTCACGCAGATCCTCACCGACTTCCCCAAACTCGACGTAAGGCTCTAAATTTGGCTGCTCCTTTGTGCAGTGTCGTGATTCTGGCCTGATTTCTGATGGTCTCTTGTTTTTTTTTTTTTGTGTCTCCAGGACATCCACCCGTTTTATGCTGATCTGATGAATGTGCTGTATGACAAAGACCACTACAAGCTGGCCTTGGGTCAGATCAACATCGCCAGGAACCTGATCGATAAGTAGGTTTAATCAGATCATACCACGGGCTTCAAAGGTCTCTCTTTGTTTCTTTGCTTTCCTTCTGTGATCCAGAGATTCCCTCGGATCTTTTAAACTTGTCCTGAAGGTCCTCCAGCACATTAATCGGGTTTTTTCTGAGTTCTGTGTAACATTCAGCTTTTTGCAGCGACTGATCCCACTTTTATTGGACATACATTGAGTCGTTTTAACCTCATACGGTCTTTGCTTGCTTTTGATGACGATGACCCGCTGAAATTTGAATTCGGCTTTGCGACGTAAAATCAAGCCTTTTTAAGATTTTGCCGCCAGGAGCTAAAATCACAGTTGATGGTATCAGCTTGCAGGTTGGCTTTAGTACATAAGTTGGTTTCTTTCAATCTCTTTACAGCAGGGGTGTCCAGAGTGTGGCCCGGGGACCATTTGTGGCCCCTGGACTGATTCTGTGCGGCCCCCGATGGCAATTCAAAAAAGGTTTATCCCACCAGCACAAATGTTGATGCAGATAATGGCTTTTTTAGCTTTATTTAGAGCAAATTTATTAAAGTAAAGTTAAAATCTTACAATGTAAAACGGTACAACACAAAGTAATTGTCTTTTAATAACCTTGCTTTTTTACATTGTCTGTAATTTCATGGTAAACAATGACTTTTACTCAAATGCAGACTTTGATGCACCAAAATCTGCCTTAAAATCACTTAAATTACAGCAAGTGTCTTCAAAGAAAGACTGACTGAAATTCACTTTTATTGCTGAAAATATCCTCTATTTCCGATCAATTTTTTTTATCCAATCAAGCACAAAATAATGGCAAACTGGAAGCCCATATTTCCATAAGGCAACTATATAAAACACTTTAGCCTTTATCTGCAATCATTATTACATCCCGTTCCTAAAGAAAAGCCATCTAGTTTGTTTAATGATAAGATTGTAAGGGTTAGTAATTTTATTTTTTCAATATATATTTTTTGGCCCCTTGAATCTTCACCCAGGTTTATTGTTTTTAGCTTGATTCTAATCACACTTTGTTCAGCAACAACAAACTCCATCTAAGTTATCTTGATTTAATCTTGCTCATTGGATACACAATAAGCTATTTTAACGAAAGGTAATTTATGGTAATGAACCTACAATAAAAAGAACAAAAATATCGTAAAGAAAATTTTTATCGTACTTGTATTGATATAGATTTAAAATGATAAAAAGCATTAAAAACATGTTTATATTGGGGCTGGACGATACAAAAAAAGGACATCTAAAAAATTTAAATCATATTGATCGATATCGATAATTATTAAAATAAATCTCAAACGTCTATTTTAAGTGCAGACCTGGACAATTTGTGCCGTACATAAACACTGAATTCAAACTCAACCCTTTATTCAACCAACATTTTACCAAAACTGTAAGTCTTAAAAAAAATACTCGTGCTCTCTGAACTCTTTGAAGGGGGCGGGGCTTGGTGATGGAGCGTTCCTAGGTGTGCGTTGTGATTGGCTGGGAGGATGTAATGACTGTAGTATTAACCTACATGGCTAGAATGCAACAGGAAGGAAAAATGTTCTATTTAACTTTTTATTGACCTTATTATTCCCCCTATTGATCCACATGTCTATCAATTGATATATATGGTTAATAAATTAACGTCCAGCTAGGGCTGGGCGATATGGATTAAAAATTAAATCTCCGATTTTATCATACCAAATCCGATTAATCGATTTTTTTCCTCCTTTTTGTTTCATAAAAAGAAATTATTTTAAAACCTTGCTTTTTATGTCAACATTTCCGTGCCATTATAAACAATGAAAATATAACAAAACATTTGCTGCTAGTGGTATTACACATTGAGCTAAAAACAGGCTTCACTGCATTTGTGAACATCAAACTAAGTTAAAAAAAAGTAAATAAGTAAATGAAGTACCTCGTATTATGGTAAAAAAAGTTTCCACTTAACAATATTTTGACAATAATTTTGCCTAAACATATATTCAGCATCACATGCTGTTCTCTTCATGGAAACCCAATGAGTGTATTGGCAAAATAAAATCCAGATTTTCCAAAAATGAAATCTTAAAGAATTGTAAATTTGAATTAATCGATTCAATCGATTTATCGCCCAGCCCTACGTCCAGGCCTAGTTCATCTTACATAAAGTTAAGAAGTTATAAGTTAATAATAAGTTAAGTAACGATGAAGTAGCTCTTGACTTGTAAAAAGTTTGTGATCCCTGCTCTACACTGCAAAAAGGGCACTAAAAATAAGTACAATTTTCTTAAAATATGTATATTTTTCCTTAATTTGAGCAGCTAAATAAGACTATTTGCCAATGGAATGAGAATTTCTACCCCTAAAATAAGATAATTAGACATCCTGCACTTGGAATAAGATGATGCAGATGAACTGTTCTCATTTTAAGTGTAAAAATCTTATTCCATTGGCAAATAGTATGATTTACCAGCTCAAATCAATGAAAATTACACTAATTTCAAGAGGATTTTACCTATTTTTAGTTCCCTTTTTGCAGTGTACGGGTTCCTTTAAGTGTAGCAGAGGGTCTGGGTGTAATCTGAGTCCCAGAGACTTTATTCTGAAGGCGTTTCCTCTCTGAATCGTCCAGTGTTGCCAAGGATTACGTGCGTCTGATGAAGTACGGAGACTCCATGTATCGCTGCAAGCAGCTGAAGAGGGCCGCTCTGGGTCGGATGTGCACCATCCTGAAGAGGCAGAAATCCAGCCTGGAATATCTGGAACAAGGTGGAAATAATCCGCCTGCACCTCAGATTATTCTTTTTTATTATTTTTAGCTTGTCCTGTTGGTTTTTTTCCCCGTTTTTTTGGTGACGTTTGTTAAACTTCTTCCTGCTCCGGGCCCACACAGTGCGCCAGCATCTGTCCCGTCTGCCGAGCATCGACCCGAACACCAGGACCCTGCTGCTGTGCGGCTACCCCAACGTGGGGAAGTCCAGCTTCATCAACAAGGTGAGATCCGCCCCGCCCGGCTCCGACGTTCCTGTTTAAGGCGAGAACCCCGTGAACCGACCTTCTCCCCCCCCCTGCAGGTGACCAGGGCGGACGTCGACGTGCAGCCGTACGCCTTCACCACCAAGTCTCTGTTCGTGGGTCACATGGACTATCGGTACCTCCGCTGGCAGGTAAGACCCGGCGTTCGGTGATCCTGAGGCTGAAAAAGCTGCCGGAGCGGCGCAGAAGAGCTCAGCTGGGTCTGTGTGCAGGTGGTGGACACGCCGGGCATCCTGGACCACCCGCTGGAGGAGAGGAACACCATCGAGATGCAGGCCATCACGGCGCTGGCCCACCTGCGGGCGGCGGTGCTCTACGTCATGGACCCGTCGGAGCAGTGCGGCCACACGCTGCAGGAGCAGCTGGAGCTGTTCAACAACATCCGCCCGCTGTTCGCCAACAAGGTCAGACCGCTGGCTGCGGTTAAATGGCTCCGCTGTCTGTGTCTGTGTCTGTCCTCCGTCTCTGCCGCAGACTGAACGATCAGCTCCTGCTCCGGTTTTTAGAAAAATCATTAAGCAACATGTAGAGTGGAAGTTTGGACTCTTGTCCTGCTGAGGTGCACGTCGGCTCCGTTTCTCTGAAAATGCAGAACTAACCCGACCTCAAACACGAGGTTACACCATGCTGGAAGAACCCCATATTTATTAGACTATAAGTTGCATTTATTTAGACATTTATGTCACACAATCCAAGACTAAAATAGAGATTTAATCTGGTAAGGCCACTTATTCAGTCACAGCTTCTTCCACGGTCGGCCCGGGAGACATAAGAAGTCAGCAACTCCAACCGGCGAATTTTTCAGCAACGCTGACAATAGTCAAAATTACGCTGAGATTAGTAAATCAGTGACGATGACGATGTGCGTAGCGGTGTGGGTCTGAGGAGGCATCTCCATGGATACCTGACGGCACCACGGCTGACGTTAGGTATCAGGGTGAAGTTCTTAGAGCTTTCTCTGCTGCTGTGGGTCCTGGGTTTCATCCTGGTGACTGAAACCCAGCAGCAAAACTTTGCAGGTGGATCCTGGAGGACGAAGGGATTGGCACCTTTGACCTGCCTCCACACTGCACGGCCCTAGACTAGGGCTAAACAATTAATCGCATTTTCAATATAATCGTGATTTAAAAAAAACGCAATTTCCAAATCGCAGAGTCTGCAATTTTTGTCTATGTAACAATTAGGGAATTAGACACGTCCTTTAGGTGTCAGTAAAATGTTTAAAGTGGGTTTGCCTCCACATGGAAGGAAAGACAGTTGCAGCAGTGAGATAATCTAATTTTATTACTTGTTTTACAGTTTTTATAATCATATATAGCATTAAGTACAGGTCAATCAGTTTAATACATAGACTTGTTTGTTGGTTGCACTTTATGTTCAATAAGGATTGATGTCCAAATCAATTAAAAGCTGTTCTCTTGAATAATATTCTGATTTATAAAACCATTAAAAGTTCTTGTTTTAAATAGTCCTTGTTTACAAACGTCTTTATTTAGAGGCCATTTTTGTTGCTTGTGCTTAACGCAGAGAAAAGTCAAAACTGCAATTTTGGTTGAAATATATTTTAGGCAGAACGAAATCATTTCTGCTCTGAGTTTAGATGCTGCGGGTCTTTTAGCACCTAATCTGCACAGCGAGGAAACAAGTTGATTTATTGTTTGTATATGTTTAAAAAGACATGATAAATTAAACTGGAAAAAAAATCGCATTAAATCGAAATATTAGGAAAAAAAATTGCAATTAGATTATTTTCCAAAATTGTTCAGCCTTAGCCTGGACCCAACAGGACGTCATGTTTGGGTCCGTTTGACGGCACCAGGTTGGAGCTCAGAGATCTGGGAGGAGATGCTCGTTGGATCATTAATTGTTTCTGTTTCTGTTCAGAAGCTGAATCCCGTCACCGGCTCTTTAGTTCTGTGTGGTTTTGTTTTGTTGAATAATAAATAATTTGTTGATCGCTGCTGATTTGGGTGGACTAAAACAACGACCTAAACCCAATCCACGTGTGATTATTAGAGGAAGGCAGTGTTGTAGTACTCGAGTCCGAGTCATTAGCTAAATTTAGAGACTCGTGACTTGAACTTGGACTCGGACTCCTACATTCAGATCATTCTGACTCGGAAATTGAGAAAAAAAACTCGACTTCTTTTTATATCATTAGGCTATAGTTTTAATATGTCATTAGAATATTATTTGGTGTATGATTCAATTCAATTCAATTTTATTTATATAGCGCCAATTCATGAAACATGTCATCTCAAGGCACTTTACAAAGTCAAGTTCAATCATATTATACAGATTGGGTCAGATTATACAGATTGGTCAAAAATGTCCTATATAAGGAAACCAGTTGATTGCATCAAAGTCCCGACAAGCAGCATTCACTCCTGAGGAACCGTAGAGCCACAGGAAGAGTCATCTGCATTGTACATGGCTTTGCTGCAATCCCTCATACTGAGCAAGCATGAAGCGACAGTGGGAAGAAAAACCACCCATTAGCGGGAAGGAAAAACCTCCGGCAGAACCGGGCTCAGTATGAACGGTCATCTGCCTCGACCGACTGGGGTTACAGAAGACAGAGCAGAGACACAACAAGAGAGACAAAAAAGCACAGAAGCACACATTGATCTAGTAATCTGTTTTACATTAGATGGTAGTAGCGGGTGAGCCGTCTTCTCTGGATGATGTCACAGTTAACAGAACGCCAGACCAGGTGTACCTACTATGAAGAAAAAGAGAGAGAGCAAAAGTTAAAAGCTGAAATGACGACAGTCATTTCAATGTAATACAATGCAAAACTGAAGAACAGTAGAAATCAGTAGAGTGAGAAAATTAGACCCTGATGTCCTCCAGCAGCCTAGGCCTATCACAGCACAACTATAGAGATAGCTCAGGGTATGAGCCACTCTAACTATAAGCTATATTCTAATATCTAAATTATTAGTGCAATGTGGTGGAGTGTGGATTTTTTTTTTAGTTTAAAACCATGTAGGCTATGCTTACTTTAGTGCGGAACTTGGACTCGACTTGATCAATAGCGACTCGACTCTGATTTTTTTTAATGACTCGGACTCGAGGCATAATGACTTGACTACAACACTGGAGGATGGTGACCGGTCCAGACCTGCAGCGAGAGCTAAAGTTCACAGAACGGCGCCCGGAGCCGTCTGGACCCGAGCGATGTTCTGTTGGATGAACCGAAACTGAAATCTGAATCCTGTTGTGCTTTTCCTGCAGCCTTTAATTGTCGTGGCGAACAAATGCGACGTGAAGAAGATCAGCGAGCTGTCGGAGGAGAACCAGGTGAGTTCCCGCCGTTTTCAAACTCATCGGCGAAGCGAAGCTGCTGGGTCCTCCTGACGGTTTTCTCTCTGCTCCTGCCGTCAGAAAATGTTCGCAGACCTCTCTGCAGAGGGCGTCCCCGTCATCGAGACGAGCACGCTGACGGAGGAGGGCGTCATCCGGGTGAAAACCGAGGTGAGAGCCGGCGACGGGCGGGGCTCGCTCTGACCCTCTGGGGTGGGGGTACGCGCGGTTTGTGACGGCGCTCTGCTTCTCAGGCCTGCGACCAGCTCCTGGCTCACCGCGTCAGCACCAAGATAAAAGGCAAGAAGGTCCACGACGTGCTCAACAGGCTGCACCTGGCCATGCCCGCCAAGAGGGACGAGAAGGTATGCCAGAACCGAGCCGTGGTTATCAGCCTGACCCGAGGAGGCTGCAGGCTAAAGCTGCTTTCTGATTTCCAGGACCGACCGCCCTTCATCCCAGAGGGAGCGCTGAACAGAAAGAAAGCCATGCAGGTGGACACGCCCAAACGCAAGCTGGTACGTAGGAGGAGCGGCTCGTTCTCTGTCATCAGTCAGCGTGACAGTCTGAGTGTCTGCGGGGCTTTGGAGGCATTAAAGGAGGGATTATCCACATTGAAATAATCCAAAAACATGGATTCAGTTCAGGAGACTACTTTACAAATGTTGTTTAAATGTAAAAACACGGAACGAAACAGGGAAGAAGTGAGTTGCACAAAAAGACAGAAGACTGATTTCTGTGAAGCTCAGGAGGATCTATGTAACCTGACCCTAGCCAGATGAATGTCGCTCCACTTAGCTCCACTTACATCCATCTGGAACTGATCCATAGGAATGGCGTTTCAGAAGGCTGGGCCTTATCAAAAATCCTTGCATATGATTGGATAAGCTAACCTGACTCTGCCAGATGGATTTGCTCCGCATATCCATCTGGAAACCTTCCGTTGAAGTAATTTTGGGAAGGGGCGAAAATACTGGTTAGCTGATTGGCCTATGTTGGTGATAGACGGGCCAAATAAACCAATCAGATCAACGAAGCATTTGACGCACTAACACAACCACAAGCTCTTGCCAAAACCAGTCGAGAGAAGAGCAAAAACATCTTTTCCTCTGAGAAAAGCCTCCAGAGCAGTGTTTTGCTCTTCTTTCAGTGAAGAAATACTCTTTAATTCCGATAAAACTTGCTCGATAGCCGCGCTAACGCTAGTTTCATCGGCTGAAGCCACCATGTTCTTTAGACTGAACTGACGCGCTTCCCGTTGCGTCACACCTCAACCCGCCTCAAAGCCAACGCTGATTGGACGTTCGTTTGGTGAACGGCTCCAAATTTTCTTTAACGGAGAGTATCCAGACTGATCTGCGAGTGAAACCTTGAAACCTCGCGAGATCAGGATGGTCTCACGAGGCTAGGGATAAGCCACTTGTCTGTCGTCTTTATCGACGTGCTATTTCAACCACTCACACCGAAGCTAACCCGTGACGCTGATGAGAGCGACGCAGGAAAAAACAAAACAGAACAGCCAACAAAAGCCTTCAGAGGCGTTCTCTGATGTTCTTTTAATGAAACAATATTAGGTAGATTGGACAACATGGAAGAAATAGCAGCATCAATGCTAACGCTTGCTTCCTCAATGCTAGCCGCCATTGCTATCAAAACAGTCTCACGTCACGGTCGCTTCTCCACTACGTCACATCTATGAAACTCCAGCCCTGCGTCCTGATTGGCTAGACCATAAAATTGGTTGGAGAAATCACTCTCTATGTGAGATGTCCCAGATGTATGTGAGTGAAGCTAGGCGGAGCGATATCAATCTGGCTAGAGTCAGGTTAGGAGCTATGATCTCAGTCTGCTTGGTTTTGGTAGAACGCCGTCACCAATCAGAGAGAGACAGTGGACTAGGCTTAAAAGACACACAGCCGAATATCTTCTGCATGAAAGTGATAAAAAGTCGATAAAAGACTGAATGAAGAGAATAAAAAGCAACTCAAAATGGACCTAGAACCGTGGAAGCCCACGAGTTAGATAGGAGGTGCTATGGGTGTATGAGGGTTGATGGAGGACTCATTCCTGGCTGATCCAGGTCCGACTTCCGGTCTCTGCCATGTTTTTTTTCTGTCAATTCACTTTCTGATCAAGGCAACCAAAAAAAAAAAAAAAGAGAGAAGTGAACTTGTTTGCTATAACCGAAGAAGATTATAGATAAATAATAAGGAAACCCGAGCTGGTGCAGAACCGTGAGGAACAGATTTGATTCCAGGATATTAAACCTTTTCATGTTTCCTCTTCCAGGAGAGAGATCTGGAGCTGGAGCTCGGTGACGATTACATCCTGGACCTCCAGAGTAAGAAACCTTCCCCCCCCACACACGCATCTGTAGGTGGTAGCTGCTTTTTTTATTTCTTTACACTGTTTTATTTGTATTATTTTACAGAATACTGGGATCTGATGAACGAGGACGAGAAGCACGATAAGATCCCTGAAGTGTGGGAGGGCCACAATGTTGCAGATTACATCGACCCCGACATTATGAGGGTGAGTTTAAATCTGGAAAATATTAGAGAAAAAATAAAACCTAAAAAATAAAAAGAAAGCTCTTTATCATCTGTCAAAATCTTGTTTCTGGTCATCTTTTTCATTTAATCTCTGGGTTTTTGCCTGGAATACAAAGTTTTGGCTTCATTTTGACCTGAAATGCTTCAGCAGCAACAGGAGAAGTTTTCTTTTAGTTTGGTTCTGATTGATAACTCACACAACCGTCCGAGGATTATGGAGATTTCCGCTTTTCACCACAGAAACTGGAGGAGCTGGAGAAGGAGGAGGAGCTGAAGGAGCGAGCCGGGGAGTACGAATCGGACGAGGAGAGCGAGGACGAAGAGATGCAGGAGATCCGCACCCTGGCCAAGCAGATCCGGGAGAAGAAGCAGCTCCTGGTGCTGGAGTCCAAGGAGAAGGACGTACACGGACCCCGCATGCCCAGAACGGCCACCAAGGTGAGAGCATGATGTCTGCAAACGTTTAGATTAAAGCTAATTGAAGGGGAGGTGTTGGCCTGGTGGGTAGAGCCGTCTGAGAAGGATGCAAGTACCCGGTTTGATCCCCACTGCCTGCACTCTGGGTCCCTGAGCAAGACCCTTAACCCGTGATTGCTCCCCAGGGGGTTAGGGTTAAGATGCAAAAGTGAATTTCTCCAATGTGAGATGAACATGTTCAATTATTTATTTATTGTTTTCCTGCAAAGGTTGAAAAGAAGAAGCTGGAGAAGGAGATGAGTAACCTCGGCCTGGACATGAACGACAAGAACGATGTAAGTTACTTTTATTTTTTTTTTATAGTGTCCTGTCTGGCAGTGTGGCGATAAGAATTATTGTCTTAATGCCAAAAAAAGAGCCCAACAGATTTTTATTTTTAGATTTCTGACATATTACAGCTTTCATCTGACCTTAAAGTCTCTAGCTTCATTTAAAACTAGGAAAATAAAGGGGGAAAACGACAGGAAAAAACAATAACTTAGTAGGTAAAACTGGTTTATTTTTATTTTTATTTTATTTTTTAACAGTGTCCTGTCTGGCAATGTGGCAATAAGAATTATTGTCTTAATGCCAAAAAAAAGAGCCCAATGGATTTTAGCTTCCGCCATATTGCTCCGTTTGATTTATACATGCAAGAAGCTTTATTATGATTTATGCAGGAAATATTTTATCTTATATAGACTCTATAACAAGAAGGTAAAGGGGAAAAAAGGGAGAAACAGTAAAAGAGGACAGAAAAGGGAGAGAACGATACATCCTCAGTCTGCTTCTTCACCTGCAAAGATAAAAAGAACAGCAAAACCAGCTGATAAAGTATTAAGATACAAACAACCAAAGCCTCGATACATCACTGAAGAATATACATTTTTAATTAATACAACATGTATAAAGTGACAGGAGAAGATAATAATATAGGTTTCTGTATGGAAGTGAGTCTGTAAGCACCTGAATCCTAAAAGCATTCATTATAACAGGATACACCTGAATTATTTGGTGTTTTTTTTTTTTTTTTTTTTTTTTAGGCTTTTATATGTTTACAATGGAATTAAAAACTGAAACAATAAATGGACATCAGCAAAAACCTGGAATAGGATATTGCTCAATATGTATTCAATGTTGAACTCCACAAGGATTTATAGCTGTTATGAGGCTATAGAGTAAAACATCGGCTCATTTATGTGGTTTAAAGCTAAATACAGACCTTTATAATACTAAAGTAAAACATCTAATTGCTGCAGAGTTTTCTGTTAATGGTGGATATGTGGAAACGTAGAACTGTTGATTTAGACTTTTTTAATGGATCAGCGTGTTGCTGAGCTTATAATTGTCACTTCATGACTAACAAGGTTCCCTGTGCTATAATAAATGTGGCAAAGCACAGAGGTCCACATAACTTGGCTAACTCCTCAAAATGGGAAAGACAGGAAAGAATTCTGCTCATGTTAGTGAAATGTTTGTTGATCTTCAGAAGTAAGGAAATGGCTACAGGAGGAAAGCTGCAACGCTAAAAATGGCTGAAACTACACGGCCTCCAGAAACCTGTACACAAACGGCAACAATTAACAGATTAATGACCTGTGATGCTGTGATTATGGTGTCAGCAGCTGAAATATTAATGAATTCTCTGTTAGAAAACCAAAAGCAGAAAATAACTGAGAAGTCGAGTCAGTTTAAAGTAGCAAATATCACTTTAAAACACCGCAAAATCTTTAATTTTGTCAATACCTACAGCACAGATTTATTATTATTATATTAAAAAAACAACACATAGCCCCAACACTATTAAATCATTTAGGATTATTTTGTGCACTGAATAAATAATTTCACATTAAGGCTATTGTTTTTTTATTTTTTGTAGTGTGTGATTATGCAGCTGTGCTGAAAGATGAACTTATTTAAGAGCTTTTTACACATTATGAGTAGCGTCAAGGTTTATAGTGTCAGTGATTTAAAAAAAAGCTTTATCTAGATATTTATCCTCTGAATAAATTAACTGAAGTTAAAAGTTAGGTTTTCTTTTGGTGTGAGATTATGCTGGGGAATTAATCTTAAGGCTTTTTATTCATCTTTTACCAGGATTGCTATTTAACTGTAGAGGCCGCTGTGTTGTGAGACCCTAATGCTGTTTTTTCCTATTAAACTTATGGAAAATTGGATTTTTTTGTTTTTGCATTTCAAGCAGAAGTTTATTTGTGCCGATGACGAACACGTTTGAGCGTTTTTTGGTCCTTTGTGTTTTCAGAGCCACTACGCCCTGCAGGCCCGACGCTCCCGCAGCGCCACCAGGAAACGCCAGCGCGAAGCTTCGGCTCCTCCCACCTCCAGAACCCGCAGCCAGAGCGCGTCCCGTCCTCCGCGAGACCAGTCCGGCTTACGCGATGGAAAGGTGTGTGACGGCGTAGCATCTAATCATGTTTGGCGTTCCAGCAGAGGGGGGAAAAAACAATCTTCTGTTTGAAAGCCAAAAATCAACGATGCACTAAAAAGTTCAGGAAAATCGATTTTGAAGTTGGAAACTTATTGTCGTTTTCGCGTTGGGTGTTTCTCAGATGGTGAAGAAGGCGAAGAGGATGATGAAGAACTCCCAGAGAGACATGAACCGGCAGGCCAGGAAGGGAGAGTCCGACAGACACGTGTTCGACCTCAAACCCAAACACCTGCTGTCCGGCAAGAGGAAGTCGGGCACCAAAGATCGCAGATAAACACGGACTGAAACCAACAACCCGACTATATTATCAGTTATTTGCCTTTGCTCCCGAGACAGAAGCAGAGACCCAAGAACAGCTATGAAACGCTTGATTATCAGAGTTACATGATGATGTCAGAAATCAAATCTTTCTCCAAAATTTCATGCCGAACAGCTCGTTTATTTGTGTGTGGATCGGAGAGTACTCGGCGTTCTCTGGATCAAACCACAGCGATGTTTTCTGTAGAGTCTTCTGTTGTGGAATACTCCTTGACAAGGAAGCCGAATAAAGAAACGCCTGGACTCAAGTGACTTCTGCTTCATCTAACATCTTCAAAGCTGTTTGGCATGATCTGTAAAGGAGATCCATTTTAATAGCGGGTTATGAGGCAACAAAACATGAAAAACATGTCCAGGGAGTGGGAATAGTTTTTATAGGTACTGTAGCTCAAAAGAGATCACCAAATTAACCTGGCTGAAACTGCCTCACTGCTACCACACACCTCATTAATCTTCTTACACATCATCAGCAGCTCTTTTCTCACATCTTTACCAGGCATGTCCCTCTATAAATAATGCTGCTCTGCACATTGTGACAGCTCTACAAAACGCAAAAATCTGAATCTTAATTTGAAATTTAATCCAATAATCAAGTACAAACCTTTTGATTGATAGGTCACTATTTAAAAAAAAAAACTTTTCCTGTCTAGTTTTATTTGCATTATACATTTTTACTTTGGTGAAATTAAGTTGCGCTGGATCTCTGTTCTGCCAACTGAAAGGGAAAAAATGGTTCCCGATATTTAATGGCAGAATGAAAGTTGTGATTATGAGATAGAGTTGCAGTTATTGCTTTGTAACGTAAAATTTGGCTTTATTACATAACTATGATTATGGAAAAAAACTGGCTTTGAGTCATACAATTTTAAGTTTGTATCTTATAAATGTGTAACTACCAGTTAATTGTCTTCACGTTTTCACTTTTATTTGAGTTATAGTTAATCATGTGTTTTTTTTTTTTTTTTTAGTATTCGAATTAAATGTTTTACTTGCTGTATGGTTAAACATAAATACAAAATCAGGAAGTAACTTTGTTGTTGGGGGGAAATTGACGCTTTTCGCACCCTGCTCTTATTGTGAAAACCTTGAGACCGGAAGGAGCACGGGGTTCTCATCGGCTGTCAAGGCGGATTTAAACCAACAGCCTGCGCAGCTGCTTTTCGCCCAAATAAAAAAAAAACAATGAGAGGTGGAACAAAAACAGGATGTAACTGTATTTTTTTTTTTTTTTTTTTTTTTGCGCCCTGCTCTTATTGTGAAAACCCTGAGACCGGAAGTGGCACGGTCGTAGCCCCTGTAACGGTTCTCATCGGCTGTCAACACGGATTTAAACCAACAGCCTGCGCAGCTGCTTTTCACCTA
Source organism: Fundulus heteroclitus (assembly GCF_011125445.2). Taxonomy (NCBI): domain Eukaryota; kingdom Metazoa; phylum Chordata; class Actinopteri; order Cyprinodontiformes; family Fundulidae; genus Fundulus; species Fundulus heteroclitus. Next base: position 2,799,888 of record NW_023396835.1, on the reverse strand, counting down.
AATAAAAAAAAAAACAAAAAAACAATGAGAGGCGGAACAAAAACAGGAACAACTTCCCGGAACATAGAGCAGCGTTAGCGGACATTTGGGGTGAGTTTGCTGCCCTGCTCGCCCGGACCGGTTGTCTTTTTTTCCCGTTAGCCTATTAGCAGCTAACGGAGGATAACGTTAGCTTGATTTAGCCTAAATGGGTCCCGTTTCCGTTTTTTTTTAGCTACAGTTGTGTCTCTTAACACGTTTATTTTTACACTAAGCAACAGATGTACAACATTTAGGATGTTTTACGTGGCGTTTCGGTTTAGTTAGATGAACAAAAGAAACCAAGCAGGCTGATAAGCCAGACAAAAGGTGTTTTATTCTGTTGGGAGAGAAGAGGAGCAGTGTCTGCAGGGCTGTCACACAAGACTGGAGACTAAAAAAAAAAAAAAAAAACACTTTTCAGTCTCCAGATCTTCTGTTGTCAGTTCAAGGGCAAATATAAACTGTTTTAGCTTTAAATCTGCCGCTGCAATCAGAACCACTTCACCCAGACATTCACTAATCTAGAAATCTAAAACAGGGCGTTTCCCCCCCAAACCTTTACTCATCACCTTAAACATCCAGCTTACCGTGTCATATTTAATAATTGATCTTTAAAAGTAAAAAGATGTTTTAAAAATGACGGTATTGTGTTGAAATAAACAGCTGGCTTGGTGTTGGATGGCTGCATTTGTGGTCAGGCTGAAATAAGAAATGTGAAAATGTTGCTGCTCTATGAAAAGAAATGCAGCACGGATGTAAAATCTTTGGCTTTAAATTCATCTAAGTGATGAAACTAGGTCTGTCGGATGTACATTTACAAAACAAATCCTAATGTTTAACTATTTATAAATTCTAATAAGCATTATTATACGACGCTGTGTTTATCCTCTGATTCTTTCAAGGTAGTTCATGATGGAAACACCTCGTCCTGCAGACCCACCTTAGGCTCGTTCTGGAGGACTGCATCGAATTCTCATGACCTTTTTTATTGATTTTTTTTAAAATAGTTTATTTATTCAGGACAGTGCACATTAATAAACAATCACATACAGAGTGTAAATGAGCCAGGTTATACCATGGTTAATAATTTTCATCTGTAGTCCAGAGGCGGGAAGACATGATGACATGTTGTCCTCCCTTTGACTCCTACCAGTGTGTCTCATTATGTTTATAATTCACAACAAATGTCACCCCAGGCCTAGTTGCCTTATAATAAAATAAGATAAATATGTCCCATAGTGTAATAAGAAAATATCTCCCACCCCCCCCCGCCGCACCGGTCGACTACATCCATGTTTTTAATGTTGCTCCAAATTCTTACAGTTACTTGTATTTTGTAGCTGAAATCCAGATTCAACAGACCAGGAAAAGTGCATGTTTTCCTGATATTGTGGTCAATTTACAGACCAGACAGTTTAATTTATGCCCCCCATCCCCCAAAATGATGCAAAGAAACTCCTCAGAAGATATTTTTTGAGAAAAGTTATAAATCTCTGATAAAAACGACTCAGAAATTGTTCATTGCTCTCAGTCTTTAAAGCAGAAATCCATTTTGTTTTGTCCTATGCTTCCTGCCGAGGCGCCGCAGGCTAAACAGGCCATGTGGCCTTACTCAGTCTTTTAACTAGGGCTGTGCATAAAAATCGATAGATTAATATCACTTTTTTGAAAATGATTTAACATTGATATTCTGGCTTTCAATATAGATATACCTCCCAACCCCTAGGTGGCGCCATTACTGTTCACGGTGAGGAAGAGCAAGTGAGACAAATTTGCAGAACGGCCGACAGGATTTTAGAAGCACCTTCGTCCCTAAAATCAGATGTTTGGGCACATTTTTGGTTTCTGTGATACGTTAAATTCATTGAACCAAATGCACTTTATTTTCCTGTTAATATGTCAGTGTTCAATAAATTGAACATAAATATAATATTTGGTTGATTTTGTTGATTGAATGACTTTGAACATTAATTTGAAAGTAATAAATATCGATATTGTAGTCAAATAAAGCTGGGGTGTATCGAGAATCGTATTGGATCGGCTCCTCCTATATGATACCCAGCCCTAATTTTAATGCGTTCACACGAGCCCAGCAGCCAAAGTCCAGCCACCGCCTCGCTGCCGGTCCAGGTTTCCCCCTGAGCGTGTTCCTGAATGAACGCTCGTGCCTCTCTGTGTTCCCCGCAGACCGGAGAACATCAGCGTTGGAGGGAGCCATGCCGGTGGAGAGTGGGAGCAGCGCTGCTGCCCGCCAGGCCAAGCAGAAGAGGAAGTCTCACAGCCTGTCCATCCGCAGGACCAACAGCACGGAGCAGGACCGGCCGGGCCTGCAGAGGGACCTGCTGGAGGGACAGGTGACCGTCGCTCATCCAGATCCGTTTCTGGAGCCGCTGGCAGCAGCTGGTGTCGCCTCCATAAGCCGCCCGCTGTTCCTCTTTAAATGTCAGACGGCTGTCTGCCGCTGCCGCTCGTTATTAGCTCGCTGTCCTGCTGTTGCTGTCTGCGCCTGTAAGCGCTCTGCTTGTAAGCCTCAGCCAATTAGGTTTTAATGCACCCGCTTAGAGGACAGTACTGCTGGCTTAGGCACGACACAATTAGTGCGTTATTGATGTCAGGTTATTTTCATTTAGCTGAAAACAGCTGGATCTGGGACAGGTTTAGGCGTCAGTGCTGAATGCAGGCAGATCTGCTCCTCTGGGGGATTCAGGCTGTTGGAGCAAAGGTCAGGATGAGAAGAGCTGAGGAGGTTTGGATGCAGGATAAATCAGATTTCATCATGTTTGCTCTCAAATGCAGAGGAAACCAATAGTAGATAATTAGTTAGTATTAGTTCTGTACATGATCAGGGAACCCGTCTGCTGAATTCCAGCCTTGTTGGTTAGTTACTGGGGCTGAAACGCAACACTTATGATCAGAACTGCCAGGATGAGCTGAATCCTTTAGTATTGCAAGTACTGAGTAAGCAGTTTTATATCTTTTAAAGGTGCATAGCCACGTTATTTTACTTTATTTATTTATACATCAGTAGCTCACTCTGGTTGCATACAAAGTTTTTATGAAAGATTATCATGTCCTGCTGGCTTATTAGTCATTATTTTGGTGTTTTACGTTTTTTTTTTTTTTTTTGCTCAATTTGTCATTAAATAAATCCTTTCGTGTTTATTCACGATTTTAACGTAACTGCTATTAGTATCTCCCAGCGAAAAATTAAGAATGACCCAAGATCCAGTGTAAAATGGTGTATACAACCTTATTTTATCATGATCAAACGGTTTTTGGTCTTTTTATGAGCATATAACGTGGCTATGTACCTTTTTAAAGTCTTAGTTTTCTGTTCAATAAAGGCCTAAATAGCCTAATAGAGAACCTGAAGGTCCAGAAGGCTGTAGTAGTCTGTTTTTCTAATGGCGTCCGTTATTTACCAGTGGGAGGGAAAACTAAATGCCTAATATTGTTTTTAACAATATAAAACATATTTTATTGTCACTGTGGATTTCTCACAGGTTAGAAAGGTAGTTTTGTGTGAAAGCTGAAAAGCTGATCCTGCAGTCACAGGAGATAAAGATCCAGAAACGTGCTGTAATCCGTTCCTCATGACTTTATCTTCTCCCTCTGGTCCCGTCTGGTTTCAGTCTTCTGATAATCTGGACTCCTTCATGAGAGTGGAGGTAAGTTTTAGCTGTCACACCTCCTGTGTTTCAGACAGTAGCGCCACAACCCCCCTGATAGCTTCCAGACTCCTGTAGGTCGTGTTGGTGCTGAGAGTCGGCGTTGTGCGGCGGCTCTGAACCGACCCAGTTCTGTAGAGTCTGTAGAGTTGGGACGTTGTATGAAAATGAAAAATTATGAACTTCTGTTGAGCAGGAGTGGAAAAAGACATCCAAATGACAAGAAAATGTAACAAAGAAATAAAAAAACAAACTAAATAATGGCCCATATTTTGCTTTAGGAACCTTCTTCTGTGATGTTTGCCTTTAATGATGTTTATTCAAAATAAGCCCCCGTTTTCCTGAATTACTGTTATTTAGCCGCTATCCCAGCAGGCATTGGGTCTGAGGCAGGATACACAGATTATACGCCCACAGTGACACCAAGTGGCCAAATCTAGAGTGACAAATTATCTTAAAGTAGGTGTTAGGACTGTAGGACGAGGCTGAATGAATCCATGAATGAATCCATGAATGAATTCATGGAGGAAACTTGCAGAGCTCCTAAATTTAAGACCAGCAGAGATTTCTGGCAGGAGTTTCTTGCTGTGAGACAACAGAGCTGGCCCCTAAACTCAGCAAGCAGCCCCCAGTGCCCGTCCAATTATGCTTAATAATGTAATAATAATGCTTAATACGTATTAACATATCATTACAAATAACATGTCTTACACATTACTGGATACAATATATATATTTTGCTATATGGAAGGGATACAAGCAACATCCCCATTTTTTTTTTCTAGTTTCCATCGAAATATTTGAATTAAACGTGTCTCTATGTTGTGAATCTTCCTGTTAATAATCATACTTGTTATCAGCTTATTTCAGGTAATCACAAGCGTTCTCGTCCCTCTGTTGTTTGTGTTTTTATTTTATTTTATTGAGACCAGGTGAATATTTTCACCTTCCCCTTTTCAAGATCAATTTCAGTGACATAAATTTCCCTCAAACCTTTTTTTTTTGTTTGTTTGATCAGTTTAGTATCATCTCTGATTATTTACATCAACCATGGAGAGTTTTATACGACCCGTTTTAAAATGATCACGACTAAAAGAAAGGAAAGAAAACGTGTTGGTGCTGTCGACTGGGAATAATGGAGGGAATCAGTGTTTCAGAGCTAAGCTGCTGAAACAGAACCATAATCTATGGTAGAGAAGGAAAAAAAAAGATTATATATTTGGACAGAGGTGAAAACAGCCAGTGAGACTTCAGCTATAAAACATTTTGATGTACTGAAGTCATATTAGATGTTTAACTATAAATCCAAGCTTGACTATCGGGTCTGTGAAAAACATCCAGTCTGCTCCGTTAAATGTTCTGGAGTTATTATAGCAGCCGGATCGCCTCGTCGATGTATCTCCTCTGACGGACAAAGCCACATGCTTATATTTCCCGTTCTTCTGGGTCTTGCAGGAGACCAAACTGCCTCTGTCACTCAGGACCAATCTGTTGGACCTGTTCGGTCAGATCGAGAGGGAGTTTGAAAACCTCTACCTGGAAAACATCGAATGTAAGTTTCCCAAATCAACCTGCCCCTCCTGGAGGATTTTTGATTTTTGATCCGTTCTGTGTGTCGGGGGGGGGGGGGGGGGGTGCTTTTCAAACATTTTAGTCGTAGTTTGTGCTCTAAAAGTCTCCAGGAAACACCCGACCGTTTTATAGAGCAAGTGTGGTTCTGTTACTGAACCTAATCAAGGTGGATGTTTGATAGAAGGCTTCCCCCCTCTGATGTCCAGGAAGCAGCTCTTTTCTTTCACATTGAAGATCTTATGTCAATTTTAGTAAATGAAACACGACATGTGACATTTTTTTTTACATAGATTTGCTTTCCTGGTTGGTCTTTTTGTCCTAAGTCTTCACACTCGGCGCCAACACGAGACTTTTCCAGCATAAAACCCTCTGCGGTTGTCACAAACGTCCCGTAACGAGACATGTTTTAACTTTCAGTACGCAGAGAAATCGAGTCCCTGAACGATCGTTTGGCTGCAGACGGACAAACGGTGGAGGGAGCAGATTTAGCTAAAGGAGCCCTTAAAACAAAAGGTAAGTCTTTTTTTTATTTATTTTTTTATTTTTTTAAACACTCAGCTGAAATTAAATCTTTACATCGATGAGTTAAACGACACTTAACCTTTTAATTTCTCACCTGATAATAAATTAGACTAAACTTTTCCAGTTAGGATCACCAAGAGAATTTCTGTTTACTAAATGCTTGAACAGTGACCTAATTTGTTTACTTGATGGTGATGTCATGGCTTTGTTTTCTGGACGTATTTCAAAAGCACTTCTTCTTTTGTTTTTGCATTTCAAAGCTCATTTCGTGTTTTTAGGGTTTTGTATAATTAAACCCCACTTAGGCTGCGTCCACACGAAGAGGATTCGGCTGTGTGCGACAAACGTCTTGATCGAATAGGGGGTTCCCGTCCAGACGAAGCAGCTGCGACACCGGCTCCCAGAGTAGGAAAGTCTGAAGTCTGGACGCCCCTATCCGCATACCGGCCTACAAACAGCCGTGTTAGAGAATGCGAGCCAACACGGACCTCGCCTCTGCCCTAAAACAAGAACTAACACAAACAACAAAGGCGGACTTCAGGGTTCGGTTGTGTTTCAGACATTTATTCAATTTATAAATTCCCCCAATTTACACCAATACATGTTGCTCCTCTCCTGCGCTCGTTGTTTTTGCCCTGTTCTGCTTCTTTCTTTACCCCTGCGGCATCGTTACAGCGCCACTCACTGGCGTGGGGTGGTATTACAACCCCTATTACGGCTCTGTATGTTCACCCTTTTCTGTGCGGATTCAGAATTCCTCTCTGTGTGGATGTAGCCTGAGGGACGGTAATAACAAAGTAACTTAGGCTGTAAATGGTGTTTTTTAACACTTTGGAAGAGAAAGAGGCCAATAGCATCAGATATCCTCTACCATGCTCACCATTGGGCCTGAACAAACCAATTCAAGCCAAATGTGCGTCTCAACTGCAGAGCAAAAGCCAAAGACAGTTTGAAGATGCTGCCTGAAGCTGCTAAGAGTGTCATCATCCACAGTAAAACGGGTCCAGTACCGACATGGAGTGAAAGGAAGAAGCTATTAGTCCCAAAGCATCAGAAACGGGCTGCTTGCAGATTAATTTGGGGAGTAAAAGTGGTTTGCTGTAATGATCATCATGACGTTAAAGGTGATAAAAGGAACCCTCTGAGTCTCAAAACATACTTTGTAGGGGTTATTTGGTGTCAGAGGGACTGGTACGTCATGAGGAAAGAGGATTATTTGCAAAAATGTAATCTCTGGACATCAAGATCCAGGAAGTTGAGGCTTGTGCGATGACTGAAGCAATCCTTAAGGAGATCAACTTTATACCAAATACTGAGGAAATTTATGGAAACTTCTGAATTTGAAGAAAGTCAAATTGAAAAAGCTAAATTCTGTCTTTTTTCAGACATTTAGTGAACAGAAATCATTTTGGTAATGATCTGAAACAGGAAACCCAAAAGCTGATTTCATGTTAGGAGGTGAGAAAAGAAAAGGTTTTCTGTCTTCTTGTGCCGTGATGTAAATATGATGTAAAATTTTCTGAGTCCAAGCTCTCTGTGGTTGAGTCAGTGTGAAGCTGTTGACCCGTTGTTGCTCTCCTCTGTCCTCTCTCGTCTTGATTTGATGGACAGCGAGTCACAGCACCAGTCAGCTGTCTCAGAAACTGAAGACGACCTACAAGGCGTCCACAAGCAAGGTACAGACTCCCCGCCAGGGAAGCAGACACCATCTGTCAAATGATTTTATTTTTCATTTCCTGGAACATTTCCTGCTTTTTCATGTTCTTCAAACGTCTCTCAGAATAAATAACTAAATGTTAAACTGACTGATCCAGATCTGGGTACAAGACAACTGTGAGCTCATCAGTGAAATGTGAACGTTAAAGAGTGGAACTGCTGTCTTTTCACCTTTTTTTACTCCTAGCCGCGTTCAAATTCTTGCCATGCCAGAGTTGTAGGCGGAGCCCGCAACTTCAACGTGCCCAGTTGGGAGTTGTGGGGTGGAGACTCATGGGTAACTTGTACATTTCTCCCCCTTGTGTGCCAATATGCATGAGCAGCCCACCCAGGGGGTCGACACTTCCTCCCCTCGAGACTTGGTCATTCAAATGTAGGAGTTTGAGCTTTCCTATCAGTTTCTGCGTGAGATAAAACTTGACTTCTGTTATCTCACTAACAGGCTTGTTTTCAGTTGCAACTCCCTGACTTTGATTTAGCTTCTTGTTGGCATTCACATAATGGTACACTGTGGAGACATCTGTAGCGTGAAGCAGCTGTTATTTCCATAGCTTTTCATTCCCAAAGTAGAAAATTCATGCAGCAGGAGCCTTCCTATTCATTTTAGGTCATTGCTCAAGTCATAAGCCGGTGTGCAGTCTGCTCGGTCGGGCCACATTTTCACATTTTATAGAGTTACAACCTCCGCCGTCAGGTGGCTGAGGGGTGCAAACACACTGCGAATACATAAAAGTACTCCAAACACAAAGAAAGAGGCTAACACCTACAACACGAGCAATGGAAACATTCAGCAAAAGAGAAACGCTGCAATCACAGAATTTAGACACACAAAACACACACAAAGGCAAAACGCTGCTAGTAGAAAAAACATCTGGAAATTAAGAGAAACGTAACGGTAATCCTCCAGACCACTAGGGGGAGTTGACCACCAACCAAGTCATGTGGATCTACAGGCCTAAAACTGCAGTGAATGACACATCAGAAATGCAAACTACTATAATAAATTAAAAGTCTCAAGCATGCTAATGCTAAATATGTACATATGCCGCTGTTCTGTAATATTGTAAAATATTAAATGTTTAAAAAGACTATTGTCTTTCTTCCCGTAGCTTCTGGGTCAACTCCCCCTAGTGGTCTGGAGGACTACCGTTATGCTGAGCTAGTTTGCAGCTTTTCTTAACTTGCAGATGTTTTTGCTACTTGTAGCATTTTGTCTTAGCGTGTGTTTTGTGTGTTTGTGTTTGCAGCAGTTTTATGTTTTTTTTGCAGTGGGTTCGCACCTCTCGGCCACCGTAGGTTTGCCTGAACTACAGAACAGGACCGGTCCAGAATACCAGAGCAATCAGGCCTGCAGGGAGGATCTTTCAGGGCTGACCTTCCCTCCATCCAGAACTTGGAACATGTCTAGGGTTGAGACCAGCTAAAATCTCTGCAGAACCCACACATCCTGCGCACAAACTGTTTAGACTTTTACCTTCAGGGGGGCGATACAGAGCGTCATTTGCTAAAACCAGCCTTCACAGAGATAGTTTCTTCTCCCAGGCTTTCAATCTGAATAACACCTGACAGCCTGAGTAGTCAGCTACTCTCCTGTGGAACAGAATAAGGTGTTTTGTTGTAAGGGGAACACCTCAGAAGACCTTGCCCAGACCCTGCATGGACTATCCACGTCTGGATTATTTAACATTTCTGCACCATGGGGATCTGTGTGTTTCCTGACAGGCCATCCCGTTCTGCTCAGGGCTCCTGTGTGGATGAGAATTCATCCGAACTGATATTGTCATCGTAAGAACACCTGAAACTAGATCAACCTGCCTGTGGCCGCGCAGGACTGCACACAACGATGCTCTAAACTGTAGCTTATTAACAGCTGGCTGCTCAAAGCTTCACTCTGCAGAGCTAAAACCACGAACTCCCTCAGTCCCTGCTGCTGCTTTCTTTAATTGCATCATCATGTTGAATATGAATCATTTCACTGCCGTCTTTGACCAGTAGGTCTATTCAGCCTAGAAGAAAAAAAGGATTTCTTTCACTGCATTTGCGTCCCATAAAATCTCCTCGGTTTGCTGCAGCTGGAGTCTCGCTAACAATCCGCCCCTATGGCTCTCATGAGACGTAGCAGCGGCGTTTTCCATCTGCTCGAGTTGTTTAATCACGTATATGAAGAGGAAAGTGTTTGTACAGATTGTCTCTGCTAAACAGGAAGACTGAACTCTTCTTTATTTTTTATATGAATGATGCCTTTTTTTTTCTCCTCCTTCCTTTCAGTCTGAACCTATTTAGCGGTCTGTGTCCAAAGCGCACCAGGACGCCCGTTTGTATCATTCCCATCTTTAATGTAAACGCCTCCATCAAAGCGAGATTCGACTGATATGTTAATGATAACATGTTTGTTGTCTCACCAGCTTTGACCCTCTCCCGATTCCTTTATTTTTTTGTGCTGTTTTGGCTTAAATTTACCTCGATCTACTGATGCAGAATAATTGAACCCATTTATGTTTCTTTAACCTCTATGTTGCAGATCTGTTTTTATTTGCCGTGAGCTGACGCTTTTTTTTTTATTATTTTCGGCCCCAGGTTTGCAAGGTTTATAGCTACTCTAGTTGTTTGAAGAATAAGACAGTTATTGTGATGAATGACCTCAGAAACTAATATGAAATGTAAAAAGTAAAACAAGGAGCCTGCAGAGCATCTCCTCAGCAACCCCCAGTTCTGCTGACCTGCTGCCTCCCTTAGTGAGAACAGGATTCCTGCGCAGCTCTCAGGAAATAAAATGGGCTCAGTTAAAAACAAACTCTGATAAACCTAAATAATCAAATTAAGTTAAATGGAAGAATATTTTCCAGCTTTTAAAATCAGTAAAATGATTCGAGGTGACAATGAAAGTAAAAAAAAATGTCCATAGGAGGATTTCTAGACCCTCAATAGGGGAAATAAAGTGAAATGCTGATTCCATTTTAGGAAGCTGCGTTCAGGAACCCTGTTGTTGTGTTTTTACCGCTCTGTTTGTAACGTTTGTCTGCCGTGGGTGACAGATCGTGTCCAGTTTCAAAGCAACCACATCCAGGGCAGTTTGCCAGCTGGTCAAGGAGTATGTTGGCCACAGGGACGGCATCTGGGACCTCAGCGTCGCAAGGACCCAACCTGTGGTGCTCGGGACCGCATCTGCAGGTATGCTCTGACAAATTCAATGGGTTGGTCCCCTCTGTCTGTTTTCTTTCTTCAGAGCTTCAATATTTCAGCTTCTTCTGCTGCTTTTATAAACGGGTTGAACCAAAATGCAGACCTGGATGGATGCATTGTCATCTCTGATGTGTAGAAAGCCTCAAGATGAATTTCTTATTGCAGGATCAAAATTTCAACTTCTGTTTGAGAACATTTTTGCAGTTGAGAACAAAATGAATAATAAGCAATTTTTTTTTCATACCATAAGGCGCATTAAATATTCTCCCCTGAGTGTGTAATATAAGTCCGCACTCCAAAAGGGGAACATAAAGTAAGTAACATTTTCTTGAAATGTGTCTTTTCTAGATTTGAGCAGGTAAATAGGCTTATTTTGCACTTAAAATAAGGACAACTTATCTCCATCATCTTATTTCAAGTGCAGAATATCTAATGAGCTTAATTTAGGGGTAAAAAATATAATTTCATTGGCAAATACACTGCAAAAATGTATCTAAAAACAAGTAAAATGTTCTTAAAGTTCGTCTATTTGTCCTTGTTTTGAGCCAGTAAATAAGATTATCTGCTAATGGAATGAGTATCTTTACCCCTAAAATAAGATAATTAGACATCCTGCACTTGAAATAAGATGATGGAGATGAATTGTTCCTATTTTAAGTGGAAAAATCTCATTCCATTGGCAAATCATCTTATTTACCTGCTCAAATCAAGGACAGATACACTCATTTAAAGAAAATTTTACTTATTTTTAGTTCTGTTTTTGCAGTGTAGTCTTATTTTGCTGCACAAATCATGGATTTAGTTCCCTTTTTGCAGTGCGCCCCTCTGCATCCACAGCTCTCTATCCGTCTCTGCCGGGAGGAAAAAGTAGTTGGACCACACTGCCCTGTTTATAACATAAGGCCAAAATAAATGTAACTTTTTGATTTAATTAACATATTTGGTCTATTATTGCTACTGTGTACTCCGGGTGCGTACTGCCTTATGGCAATGCACATCTAGTCTTTCCCAGGAAGGTTTTTTATATTGTTCAGTTCAACAATAATTCTGCGTCTATCATGGTTGTCTGGTTGTTAAATAAGCTAACAAACTCTAATTTCTTGATTACTCCCGACAGACCACACTGCTATGCTGTGGAGCATTGAGACCGGAAAGTGCCTCCTCAAATACCTGGGCCATCAAGGATCAGGTAGCTTTCAAAAAACTTGATGTCAGGTCTGTTTGCTGTTAATTTTTTAATGTGTTACTGGCTTAGTGAACGGTGTTGGATAGTACAGAAACTAAGCTGCACATAATTAATACTTGTTCTAATTTAACACGATAAACTGTTCTGTTTTCCTGCAGTCAACTCCATCAAGTTCCACCCCACTGAACAGATGGCTCTGACAGGTAATTGTCAGGTTCAAATAGAACGTTCATTAAACAACACAGGGGAAAAAAGACAACAGACGTTAGTTTCTTTACTTGCAAGGAGAACAACAGAGAGATGTGTTCAGTTACATTTCTCCTACTGCTCTGAAGCACATTCTGCTGCTGCCTTACTTTTATTTTCACAGGGAGGTCCCTAATTACAGAACTGGGGCTTAAGGAAGTGGTAGCAGTTCAGTTATGCAGAACAACCTTAAACATTGAGCATTCAGTTCTCAGAAAAAGGAGTAACAACAGATTACTGGGTGCAATTCATCACAATCACAGATGGTGCTTGCAAAAACAACATTTATCATGAGGCTTTTTCTGTTCACACAGCCTTGCTCTGTAACATAAAAGAGAAAGATTAGTAATCTAAAACACCCTTTAATATCTGAATAAACGCAAACCTTGAAACCTTTTTAATAGTAATGAGTAAATATGTGATAAATGCAATAAACATGGTAAATAAAAATAAAACATGTAGAGAATAATAAAAATAATTCTAACAGTAATCGTCCCTACATGAGTCATTCAGGTCATGTTTCAGTTTAGGCCCTCCAGCTGCTTCTCTCAACTGCTATTGAAATGTATTTGGATTTAAAAACAAACAAACAAAGAGATTGTACTGTTCATATGGACACACAATCAATTAATCCGATCAAAATGTGCGTTTATATCAGGGGTTCTCAAATGTTTTCTGTCTTGCTCCCCTTCCCAACAAAATGAGTCTACATTGTAACTTTTTTTTATCGTTTTCTGTTTTAATGCAATAAAGCTATTATTCTGATAATTACCCAGAATCCCTTTTTAAAATCTATAACTTATAACAATGGTTTCTAACAGCTAGAATGTTTTTTTTTTAACTATAAATTAACAAAAAATTGTAATTTGCACCTGAGTCAGTTTGCCACAGTCAGAATAATTTGATCCTGACAAGCGTTTATATGAACGTTGATCAGATTATCAATTGGCATAAACCACCCGTCTCATTTGGATTGCAATTTAAATCTGATCGAGCCTAATTTGATCACAATATTATTATTATTATTTTTATTCCGATTATTTTTGTCCATATAAAAAAGCAGCTAATGATGTCTTTACAGCCTCGTTCATAGAGACTTCCTGCTCTGTTCAGTTTGTTGCATCTTATTACAACTTAATTCAGGGCTGTAATCTGACGGCTCATCGAATCGACAACAAACTGCACTGGTTAAATAATTCCCAAACTCCTTATCTGTGGTGGTGCTTTAAACTTTTTGTAGTGAAGCATGTTTTCCTACCAGCCTGTTGCGTTAAACTACCGTATTTGTCGGACCATAAGGCGCAAATGATTATAAGGTGCACTAAATATTCTTGCCAAGTGTGTAATATCCCTCCTTCGCGGCCACAGCTCTTTATCCGTCTCTGCCGGGAGGACAGAGTCGTTGGACTACACTGCCCTGTTTCTAACATATGGCCAAAATAAACATAACTTTTATATTGTATTCATTTACTAGGTCTATTGCTGCTAGCGCATACTCTGGGCGAGGGCTGCCTAAAGGCTCCCACTTACTCGGACATACTGTGCGCATATTGTGAGTTTGGTGGACTCCGCACTGACTCTCCTCGGACGTTTTACCCTTCATTGTCACCTACTGTTGCCTACATTTGTTGTGGCAAATTCCAACAACTCCCAGACCTTCTGCCAGTGGGACGAAGCGGTGGGACGGATGGTAAAATAAATGATTAGCTCGCTGAATCCAAAAAAGCTTTAAAAATGAAACAACTGGACTTCTGTTCCTAAGCTGAAGACGTTTCGCTTTCCATCCAGGAAACTCAAATCAAAATGTCTAGAGTAGTGTGGAGGTCCAAGCTAGGGCTGAACAATTAATCGCAATTTCAATATAATCACAATATTAAAGAACGCAATTTTCAAATTGCATAGGTCTGCAATTATTGGAAATGTAACAATTAATGGATCAGACACGTCCTTTTGCTGTTGTTAATATGTTTAAAGTGGGTTTGGCTCCACATGGAAGGGAAGAGAGTTGCAGCAGTGAGATAATCTAATTTTATTATTTGTTTTAGAGTTTATGTAATCATACTGTTTTTCACAGAAACTTTCAGGAATCTCACCATAGCATTAAGTGCGATCAAACTGATTAATACATAGACTTCTTTGTTGGTTTCACAAGGATTGATGTCCAATTCAACAAGCTATTCTCTTGAATAATAATATTCAGATTAATAAAAACTGTTAAATTACTTGTTTTTAAATAGTCCTTGTTTACAATCATCTTTACCTACAGGCCATTTTGGTTGCTTGTGGTCAATGCAGAGAAAAGTCAAAATTAAAGCACAATTATGGTTGAAATATATCGCAGTATAGATTTTTGCCAAAATCGTACAGCCCTAATATGTTTAAAAAGATATGATAAATTAAACTGAAAATAAATAATTGCATTAAATCGCAATATTAAGATAAAAAGTCGTACTTAAATATTTTAACAGATTTTTGAGCACATTGTACCACATAAAATCAGTCAGTAAGCACAACGGTAATCAGGTTTAAGGCGCATCATCAATTGTTTAGAAGATTTAAGGATTTTAAGTGCGCCTTATAGTCTGACAAATAGATATATTTTTTTATTCTGCCCCATTTAAAATGCTCTGAACAAGAGACGATGCTTTTTTATTTTATTACATGATTTTTTTATTTAGAAAACTGAGCACGAGCAGAAAATGCAGTGGTCATTAATTCACTGCATCTGCTGCAGAAGTCTTCAGGTCGAAAGGAAATCTTTTTTTGTCTCAAAGGTTACAGTGTGTGGAAGGCTGCATATTCACAGTGAAAATCTGAATCCTAAAGCTGCAAAGTTTGTCACACAAACACTGAAACATGTGGAGATTATGGAGATTTTAAACCCAACCTGTTCCTGAACCTCATTTTAACACGTTTAGCTGACTACCTTTTAGTTTCTGTTTAACCCTAATGGTCATTAAATCCTTTGCCTCTTCCCTGCAGCCTCTGGAGATCAGACGGCGCACATCTGGAGATACCTGGTGCAGCTTCCTACTCCCCAGCCTGTTGCTGACACTGTTGTAAGCCTGAACCGCACCTGTTCATCATGACTGTAGCTGTTTCTGTGGCCGACTTCACTCACCTGTCCGTCCCGCCGCTGCAGCAGACGCCCTGCGAGGACGACCTGGACTTCTCAGATAAAGACGACGCGGACGGCGAGGCGGAGGGGCCGAACGACTGCCCTTCGGTCCGCGTACCGACCACGACGCTCCGCAGCCATCAGGGCGTGGTGATCGCTGCTGATTGGCTAGTGGGGGGCAAACAGGTGGTGACGGCTTCCTGGGACCGAGCCGCCAACTTGTACGACGTGGAGACCTCAGAGTTGGTCCACTCGCTGACCGGTAGGAGGCAGAGGCCCTTCCAGCGCTGCAGTTGAGTTTAGTTTGAGGCTTTGAAACCGTTCTGTTTGTGTAGGTCATGATCAGGAGCTGACCCACTGCTGCACGCACCCCAACCAGCGCCTGGTGGTCACGTCATCCAGGGACACCACCTTCAGGCTGTGGGACTTCAGAGACCCGTCCATCCACTCCGTCAACGTCTTCCAGGGACACACAGAGTCAGTCTGACAGCCACACAAACCTGTTTCACGTCAGAAGTCTGCCAGAAAACTCTGATTGATGGTTAAAATCTACTAAACTGTAAAAAACTACAAGGAAATTAATTTGGTTATTGCAGTCTCATGCAAAATGATTTCTCACTCCTTGATCATTTCCTCAATTTTTCACATTATGACCTCAAATTTCAGTGCCTGGGGTTTCCCATCCTCTCTACGGTATCTCTGGCACCTTGTGAGATTTCTCAGACATCTCACAGCGAGATGCTGAGGACATCCTATAAAAGATGAAACCGGCCACCTGGAGCCTGTCTCCACAGCTCTGGTAGAATCAAGTCTCTGTGCCATAACTCAAATTATCACAAAGCTCAAACACCACTTGCTCCAGCCTGGTCATGTTCCACTGTCAATTAATATGTCACCGTCATCAAACCATTTCTTAAAGGTACATAGCCACGTTATATGCCTTTAAAAAAAGACCAAAACCATTTGATGATTATAAAATACGGTTATATACACCAAGCATCCATCCTGATAATGTTTTAATAATCCTTTAAACACTCCTCATCGGGCGTGATGAGCAGACATAGACAAACGTGGCGCTATCTACTGGCAGTACCGCAGAATTATCAGAAAGCCAGATGGCGACTATAAATCACTAATAAATAATGGCGGACCAAGCGTGAGCCTCTGCGATGCCTCGCGGTAAATTAGCAGCTCGCCGTGATCAAAGACCAACCGTTATCCATTAAATAAGCCGATCTACAGCAACTTTAAGAGCCTCATATCAGAGCATCAAAGAGAGAGAAAATTCCCATTCATAAACGGAAACAGAGACACAGCATCAAGGTAAGAACCAATCGAGGCTTTTATAATGTTGTTTGTACTTAAGACTGTAGAGGCTAAGAAGAACATTGCTATTACTATTATCACCATATTAAATTAAAGAACCTTTACTCACGTCAATAAACTCTGTGGTCACATCTAAGCCTCAGCAGCTTTAGCGTCCACTTCAGTGAACACCAACGTTCATTCTGTATTCCCAACGACTTTCCTGTTTTTTGCCTCTTGGATTCATATATTTTCTGCATTTTTTGTTTTTTACATTGGATCTTTCTTCATTGTTTCCACACTTTGCTGGGAGATGCTAATGACCGTAAGCTGGTTCCTGCACATGCGCAGTGTCTTACTTTCGTTGTTAATATAAATAAACATAAAAGGCTTTATTTACTAACAAATTGAGCAAAAGCAAATTTTAAAACACCAAAATAACGACTTCTACGTCAGCAGGACGTGGTAATCTTTCAGAAAACATTTTTATGCATCCAGAGTTCATCACTGACGTATAAACAGATATAATGTCAAATAACGTGGCTATGTTTGTTTAAAAAAAAACCCACCTTAGACCCAGGAGTATTTCCAACTATAGGCCCATTTCCAACTTTCCATTCCTTTCTAAAGTGTTGGAAAAAAAGTAGGTGCTGCACAGATTCAGGGTCATCTAAAACAAAATCACTTTCTTGAGACACTTGAGTCTAATTTCCTCTCTGGCTACAGCCCAGAATCAGGTTGTTTCTGACTGATGACTGCAGACGCTGGCTTTCTACCTTGTCTCATCTTCCTGGACTTGACTGCAACTTTCAGCGCTGTGGACCACAACATCTTCTTCTCCTTAGCCGTCTACATTCCACTGTTGGTCTTTCTGACTCCGTCCAGGAGCGGTTCTCGTCCCATCTCATTAGGACAACTGAACATGTCGCCTTGGAAGAGGCTAAATCGCTGACTAAATCTTTGACACAGAACTTCAACTGTGGTGTCCCTCAAGGCTCAGTGCTCAGCCTCATCTTGTTTATACTCTACATGCTCGCCCTTGGCCATGCCATCAGTCGTCCGGCGATTTAATCTCGCTGCTTCACTAATGAGACTCTACCTCAGGACAAATCCCGCCCCCTCTGCCGCCCTGTCATGATCACCGCCTCCCGGGAGGAGATAAAGGCAAAACTTCAGGTAAACAGCTCCAAGACTGAAGCCGTCTTAGTTGTTACTCCACACCAGGTCTGGATATCTGACATTACCTGCATAATTTTCTCAGGACAAGTCATTCCACTAACCTGGGTGTTAAAGGAGACTCTCCTCTGACCCTTAAAGCTCACATCTAACATCTCTGCAAGACCTCCTTCTTCTATCTCAGGAACATCGTCAAACTCCATCCCACACTCACTTCTGCAGATGTAGAAATGTTTATCCACCCCTTTGTCTCTACCAGATTGGAACTACTGCAGCGGTTCCCAGAATTTTTAGCCACACACCCCCTTCTGTGTCCCTGCTCAGTTGACTGACCCCCAATCTTCAAAAAAACAACAACAAACAAAATGCAACAAGCTTTTTTCATAGCCAAAATAAAAGTGCCATGTTTAATCATGCTCAAATGACCAGAACATACATAGCAAAAAAGAAAAGGGAGGAAAAAATAAATAAAGAAAGATAACTGCAGTTGGTGTCACAACAACACACCTATTATAACAAAGGTTCCCGAAATAAACTTAATAATAAAGTAATTTGAAGTAAATTGCAATAAAGTTGACTATGTGTGAGAAGATAGTCAAGAAACCGCGTCTTACAACAATTTTCCCAGCAGCAGCGGTGGGAACACAAATTGAACACTTCAGTCTATACCAGTAAATATTTCAGCAGATCTCTTTCTAAAAATGTCTAAAAAAGTTTTAAAGCTGTTTGAACAAAGCTGTCTCCTGTCCTCTGCAGCACGGTGACGTCCGCCGTCTTCACTGTGGGAGATAACGTGGTGTCAGGCAGCGACGATCGGACCGTCAAAGTGTGGGACCTGAAGAACATGAGGTCGCCCATAGCAGCCATCCGCACCGACTCTGCTGTCAACAGGTATGTGAGCTGAAGGCCTGCCGGTACTCAGTGAACGCCCAGAACCACAGAACCAGGAGGCCTTAGAGTGGCAGAAGTTCTGTCCTTATATTCTTCCACACGTCTTTGAATCATAATTACAGCAATAAGTCAAAGTCTGCTGTCCTTCCCACGAGTGCAGCAGGAAAACAGCAACTATTATAATGACTGTGGATGAGTTCTCCACTTCCTGTTTCCCATCAGGATCAGCGTGTCGGTGAACCAGAAGATCATCGCTCTTCCTCACGACAATCGGCAGGTCCGACTGTTCGACATGTCCGGAGTTCGTCTGGCTCGACTCCCGCGGAGCAACAGACAGGTCGGTGGGCAGGAAAACGTGACGACGCTAACGCTGAAAAGGTTAAACCGGTTGGTCAGAAATGTCCGTCTGTAGACACGTGGACGATGAGAGGAGTTTTACTGGAAACCTTCACACAGTGGATGGATCCTTTACTGTTGTCTTCAATTGAGGATTTTACAAGTATATTTTTACTCTGTGTAAAAAGAATTATGAATCTTGGATATCCGATGTGTGAATGTCCAATCCAACTTTATTTATAAAGCGCTTTAAACACACAGAGACCAAAGTGCTGTACAACAAAAACACACAAATATAAACAGCATAAAAATCAATAATATTGATGGTAAACATTATAGGATATAAACATAGAAAGAAATTAAATTAATGAAGAAATTAATTTTGTTTCCTTGGAGCGTTTTTATTTGCTTTTGGTGAAGAATGGCAAAGGCAAGGCAAGGCAAATTTATTTATATAGCACAATTCAGTACAAAGACAATGCAAAGTGCTTTACATGATTAAAATATAGCAAAAGAATGGAGGCTGCATTGGAAAACAAGCCCAAAAAGCAGCACCAGGTAGGATCTGAGGCCCTGTGCCAACTTGAAATGGGAGGCCCTGCTCTTTGATATGATGCGTAATTACATGACAGATCCCACATTACCTTAATCTATCTCTAGACAGGCAGCCTGTTAGTTCTTCTTGTCTCATTCATGAAGGCACGCCTCACCCGGTTCATAGATTTGGCAGCAAAGGAAGAAAACGATTATCAGAGTCAAAACACTTAAAATATACATGTATTTATTACAATTGGAACTCCAAAGGGAGACAAATACTCACGTTACCATAAAGCTTCATGTAGTATATTACCTAACGTCCCCTCCATGGTGTTGTGAACCTTTGTCTGCTCGAACGCAGCCTAGAGTCCCAATTTAATAGACTGACCGGCCCCTCCAGGGGTGTCCAGGGAGGGTGAAGTTTCCGCAGACATTCAGTGTCCAGGGGCTCATCTGCTCACAGACAAAGGAAGTCTGTTCTCCCATGTTAACTTCAGGAACTAACTTTTAATTAATAGCCCAGGGGATTTGATTGTTGACGATTTGGCATGATCTTGGATCGTTTGGTTCTTCGAAAGACATCCTGCACTTGTTGTGATAGCAACATGTGCGCAAGCTTAAACCTGCTCGCGAGCAGGCTTATTTCATGTAAACAAGATTAGATTGCAGCTCTATAAGCGGAGGAGATAGGGAAGTCTGCCGTAGCCATGTCCATTATTACGACTGCAACCTGCTGCGGAAGGTGCAAGAATAATTTGAGCTTTTCGAATTAATTGTGTATTGCGTAATAGACAGGATCCTTTAGCGCAGTGCGACAGTGTAATTGTAGAGAGATTTTTCTTGGCTGTTATAAACAGACAAGCACATCATTTAACAGTGGCTTTTAAAGAGGAAAAAGTTGTGTTAGAGTCATAAATAGAAAATATATATGTTATTGTTTGATGGTTTGCTTTTTTTTATCATATTCAGTAAGAAGATTTGTTCAGGCCATTTTATTGTGAAGTTTTTAGTTTACTTTGAAAGGCTTGCTTCCTGTTGAGCCGTATATTGTATTAGAAAAAAACTATGGATGGATTATCTAGACACGGAGCAATGCAGTTTTACCGTTTAAACTGTGGATGACTTGGAAAATGAAGAACTTCATTTTTTATAGATAAAGATTTTTTTTTGTTAAAATTCCTAGTTTGCACACGTCCTTTACTTCCAGGGTCTAAGGAATGACGCTGAAATTTGGATCTCTTGACTTAACAAGTGGCTTTTTAAAATAAAGTATAATAATTAAAGGCTACCATTTTGTAGAATATTCTTGTATTTCACTTTTACTTGTCCCCATGTTCTAGCGGGTCCTGTGGAGGCTCTCATATAAAAGAACAACGTAAATATGAGATTATTAAAATGCAAAAATACATACTGTAGAAAGTGATAGAAACATCTAACATGGACAGTATTTACGCATTTAATTTGTCTGCTACTTTTTGCCAGCCCTCTCTCCTGGCTTTAGCCGACTCTGAGGTGTTCCCTGTCGTTTCAATTAATGACTCAATTTCGGCATAACTTAATTAAAAGCTCGTGTTCTGCTTGAGAGAAAAACTGTGGGCGTTCTTTGGCCATGCTGAACAGCCAATAGCAGCGTTGCTGATCATTGTTTCTACTATCGATACATTTCCCCTTTTAAACAAACGCATAAACGTGCAATTGTCTCAGATAACTCAATCCAGCCATACTAATCGTAAACAACAGGTGTGTTTGAAGAACTCAATTAGCCGGATCATGATTAGCCGGATGAAATCATCTTGGATGTCTCATTTGATCTCGGATGTTTTAAGCAACGTACGAAGAACGGACCCCAGGTGTCCCTTTAGGAGTCCACCGAGATAACATCAAGAACTGTCAGGTCTAAGCACCTAGAACATCATACAAACAGTAATAGGATTATATCAAAAGCTTACATTACTACATCATAACAAGATGAATCGGTTATTGAAGTATAAACATTAATCCCAACATTTCCCCCCTCTTTATGGTGTATAATGTCAGATGAAAAATACCATTACAATTTTCACTAAACACTTCATCAACGATTTTCGGCTGCTAGATCATGGACTAACAGCAACATTACCACGTACACTCGGAGGGGTTGTGAGTTCACACCTGGTTGACAAATAAAGTTTCTATGTTACAATTTTCTTCTTCTGCCTGGTCATCTGCATCGTCACTGGGAGCCAAAAGAGGATACTGTTCCTGCGGAGGAGCTATTGCAGTTGTTATTAACTACTGCGTTAAACCTCGAAGACATGGGATGCAGCAGCACCCACAAAGGGTCAAGATGGCGGCAAACACAGCTGTGGACACAGGCACTGACGAAGTTTACAGGACTCCGCCGTCCTCCTTTGTGCCTTAATCCCTCGGATCACCGTCAACCTTCAGAATCCTAGGGGACGGGAGGAAACCCAGTCCCGTTAAAGGGTCTGAAGGACTCTTCAGTCCTGCTGTGGCCACAGTCTTTCTGGTTAGAATCTCCAACCCACTCTGCCGGTCTCAGCGTTCTCCTTGATTTTATTAAGTTTGGGGCGTTTCCCTAGTTACATGACTGAGGCTGTACTGAAGGGTGGGGAAACAGATAGTTACAGCCTCAGTTGTCAACAAAGATACACAGCTGAGCAATCACGTCCAGTCAGCACATAATCTTGTAGCTGAGTCTTCTTGTTTCAGGAAGGGAAGAAAAAGAGTGTCTTCTGTTTCTTCACAGGGACATGATTAAGCTATCATGTGAGTAATAGGATTATATCAGAAGCTTACATTACTACATCATAACAAGATAAATCGGTTATTGAAGTATAAACATTAATCCCAACAAGAACCATAAAAAGGTTTTCAAACTGTATAAAACTCTGAAAGGTACCCCCATAAAACTCTGATGTCTGTTCATGCCTGGTATCTACAGAGCTTGGATGAATCCACTGCTGCCATCTCCGCCTCTGTAGACTCCCAGCCAGTTTTAGTGATAACAAGATAACTGTTTGGGCTTTAAGGAAAATACATGTTTAACACAAAAATGATTCTATATATCCATAACAGGGGGTAACGTCTTTATTACACGGCGTATCCCGTGTGAACAGGGCTTTAGAGACGGTCCGGTAGATTTCACAGCATTTGAGCTGCGCTGCATGTTTGAATGACAAACTCTGCAGATTGTCGTGGGATCAAAGCTGATGGCCGGATGTTGTGTTCAGGGTCACCGTCGCATGGTTTGCTGCTCCGCCTGGTGTGAGGACAACACCGCCTGCAACCTGTTCACCTGCGGCTTCGACAGGCAGGCCATCGGCTGGAACATCAACATCCCGGCTCTGTTGCAGGAGAAATGACCTCCTCCTCTTCATCTTCACGTTGTTAGCACACAGTGAAAGCTCAGCCACAGTGTTGGTGTCTCGTTGGTCTTCAAGAGCGACGGAAACAGTTTAGTTCAGATGTTGGTTTCTCTTGGTGTGACTCGCTGAGGCTGACAGGACGGAGTCCGTCTTTTAAGCCTCGGGAGACTTTAAGTCCTCAGACGGGACTTTGCACAGGCTGAGGGGCTGAAGCAGCATCCGTGTCGCTTTTCATCACTGTTAGGAACAAAAACAAACCTCAGAACCACTCCGCCATGAAAGCACAAACATGTAGAGATGCTCCTTCTGACTGGAAGTCAGCACAGGACACATTAGTCTGAAGCTGAAAGCGTAGATTCTCCGTGCTGCTTGTCTCTGCTTCCTGCTGCTTTAAGCTGCAAAACACCAAATCTAATGTTTGCCACTAACAGCAGATTAAATGAAACATCTGAATTTTTCTGCTTCAGTGTTGCACATTTCATTCGTTATTACATGTTAACTTTGAATTTTTTTTTTTTGGGTGTGTATAAATTTCATAGAGCATTTTCCAGCCACAGCCAGAAGGAAGATCGGAGCAGTAACAGATTTTTATTATTTAGACACTTTTCTCCTCCTTGTGTTATCTGATCTTATTCATGAAACGTTGCACCTTGTTTGTTTTGTAAAAGAAATCCCAAAAAACAACGTCTGTTAGAGATTTTACCTTTGTTAAGGGAAACAAGCGTCTGTACTGTTATACCTGTGGTGATGGATTTACTGTGGTTCAATGTTTTCTGTTTCTGGACTCCGTTTAGTAGCTGAAGCAGTTCTAGAGTCATGATGTCCAAAAGTCTTAATGTGCCTTGAATTTCAGTCACATTACAAAATTAAAATCCAACGTGCTTCATTGGGATTTCATGGGATGGAACAACACAAAGCAGTGAATATTTTTACAGTTCAATTCAATTTATTTATATAGCGCCAAATCATGAAACATGTCATCTCAAGGCACTTTACAAAATCAAGTTAAATCATATTATACAGATTGGGTCAGATTATACAGATTGGTCAAAAATGTCCTATATAAGGAAACCAGTTGATTGCATCAAAGTCCCGACAAGCAGCATTCACTCCTGGGGAACCGTAGAGCCACAGGGAGAGTCGTCTGCATTGTACATGGCTTTGCTGCAATCCCTCATACTGAGCAAGCATGAAGCGACAGTGGGAAGAAAAATTCCCCATTAACGGGAAGGAAAACCTCCGGCAGAACCGGGCTCAGTATGAACGGTCATCTGCCTCGACCGACTGGGGTTACAGAAGACAGAGCAGAGACACAACAAGACAGACAAAAAGCACAGAAGCACACATTGATCTAGTAATCTGTTCTACATTAGATGGTAGTAGCGGGTGAGCCGTCTTCTCTGGATGATGTCACAGTTAACAGAACGCCAGACCAGGTGTACCTACTATGAAGAGAAAAGAGAGAGAACAGAAAGTTAAAAGCTGAAATGACGACAGTCATTTCAATGTAATATAATGCAAAACTGGAGAACAGTAGACTGAAGAACAGTAGAAATCAGTAGAGTGAGAAAATTAGACCCTGATGTCCTCCAGCAGCCTAGGCCTATCACAGCACAACTATAGAGATAGCTCAGGGTATGAGCCACTCTAACTATAAGCTTTGTCAAAAAGGAAAGTTTTAACATTAGTCTTAAAAATAGATAGGGTGTCTGCCTCACGGACCAAAACTGGGAGTTGGTTCCACAGGAGAGGAGCCTGATAGCTAAAGGATCTGCCTCCCATTCTACTTTTAGAGACTCTAGGAACCACCAGCAGACCTGCAGTCTGAGAGCGAAGTGCTCTGTTAGGAACATACGGGGTAATCAGAGGCTCTGATATATGATGGAGCTTGATTATTAAGGGCTTTATACGTTAGAAGGAGAATTTTAAATTCTATTCTTGATTTAACAGGAAGCCAATGAAGGGAAGCTAAAATTGGAGAAATATGATCCCTCTTGTTGATTTTCATCAGAACTCTTGCCACAGCATTTTGAATCAGCTGAAGACTTTGAACTGCATTTTGTGGACTTCCTGATAGTAAAGAATTACAATAGTCCAGCCTTGAAGTAACAAATGCATGGACTAGTTTTTCAGCATCACTCCTGGACAGAATGCTTCTAATTTTGGCGATATTCCGGAGGTGAAAAAAGGAAACTCTGGAAACCTGTTTAATATGGGATTTAAATGACATGTCTTGGTCGAAAACAACACCAAGATTTTTAACTTTATTACCAGAGGCCAAGTTAATGCCATCCAGATTAAGTGATTGATTAAGAACTTTATTTTTTTAAGACTCTGGCCCAAAGATTACAACTTCTGTCTTGTCAGAATTTAAATGCAGGAAATTTAAAGTCATCCAGCTTTTGATGTCATCAAGACATGACTGCAGTCGAAGTAACTGATTGGATTCATCAGGATTTATGGATAAATATAGCTGAGTGTCATCAGCATAACAGTGGAAATTAATCCCATGCTGTCTGATAATTTTGCCAATCGGAAGCATATATATAGTAAAGAGAATTGGTCCAAGGACTGAACCCTGTGGTACTCCACAAGTGACCCTAGAGTTTGAGGAAGATTTATTATTAACATGAACAAACTGGAATCTGTCCGACAGATAAGATTTAAACCAGCCTAATGCTTTTCCCTTAATCCCTACAGTATGCTCAAGTCTTTGTAGGAGAATATTGTGATCAACTGTATCAAATGCAGCACTGAGATCTAACAGGACAAGTATAGACACAAGTCCTTTATCTGAGGCCATGAGAATATCATTGGTGACCTTCACCAGAGCTGTTTCAGTGCTATGATGAGCTCTGAAGCCTGACTGAAACTCCTCAAGTAGGTCATTACTTTGTAAATGTTCACATAGTTGATTAGCAACTACTTTCTCAAGAATTTTAGATAAAAAAAGATTAGATATAGGTCTGTAATTTACTAACTCATCTTGATCAAGAGATGGTTTCTTAAGTAAAGGTTTAATAACAGCTACTTTAAAAGCCTGTGGTACATATCCATTTAATAAGGATAGATTAATCATGTCTAAAATAGGACCACTGATCAGAGGGAATACCTCCTTAAACAACTTGGTTGGGATTTGGTCTAACATACAGGTAGAAGGTTTAGATGAAGCTAAAATTTTAGATAGCTCAGAAAGCTCTACTGCTTTTAAACAGTTCAGACACTGCGCAGGTTCTAAGGATTCCTCCAATGCTGCCTCACTTATTGAGGACGAGGTAATCATGTTTGGGAGGATGCCAATTATTTTATTTTTAATGGAATCAATTTTATTTATGAAGAATCCCATAAAATCATTACTGCTAAGAGCTAAGGGAATGGATGGATCAACAGAGCTGTGGCTCTGGGTAAGTTTGGCAACTGTACTGAAGAGAAATCTAGGATTATTCTTATTCTCCTCAATTAATGATGAAAAATATGCTGCTCTAACTCTGCGAAGGGTCTTGTTATACAACAATAGACTGTTCTTCCAGATTAGGTAGGATTCCTCTTGGTGTGTAGAGCGCCATTTGCTCTCCAATTTCCTAACATTGTGCTTCAAGGAACGCAGCTCTGAATTAAACCAAGGAGCCAGCTTCCTGTGAATAATCACCTTCTTTTTCAAGGGAGCTACATTGTCTAATGCAGAACGCAATGACGAAGTCATACCGTTTACAAAGACATCTATTTGTGAATTGGAAGAAACAACATTGCTGCCATCTACAGGGCATTTCTGCAATACGGAGGATATTAAAAAGGGGACAGACTCCTTAAGTTTTGATACAGCTTTATCTGATAAAGATCTACTATAATGGAACCCTCTTTTGGGGGTGGAGAACTCAGTTAGATTAAACTCAAATGTTATTAAAAAATGATCAGATAGGACAGGGTTGTGAGGAAATACTGTTAATTTTTCACAATCAATGCCATATGTCAGCACAAGGTCTAAAGTATGGAGCCAAGAGTGCGTCGGTTTATGCACATTTTGAGCAAAACCAATTGAATCTAGGATAGTTTTAAAGGCTACACTAAGGTTATCACATTCTGTGTCAACATGGATGTTAAAATCACCCACTATAATAGCCTTATCAGTATTTAACACCAAATCAGATAAGAAATCTGACAACTCATCCAAAAACTGAGTGTAAAGGCCTGGTGGACGATACAAAACAACAAACAGAAGAGGTTTTATTGCTTTGCAGTTTGGATGAGGGAAACTGAGGGTTAAATGTTCAAAAGAACTGTAGTTATTAATTGGCCTGGGACTAATTAATAAATCAGACTGAAAGATAGTTGCCACTCCTCCTCCTCTTCCCACAGATCTGGGAATGTGGAAATTTGAATAATTGGAGGGAGTTGACTCATTTATACTAACGTAATCCTCTTGTAGCCAGGTTTCTGTGAGACAAAACAAATCAATCTGTTTATCAGAAATCAATTCGTTAACTAACAAAGTCTTTGGAGGGAGAGACCTTATATTTAATAGACCACATTTAATTATTTTATTTTTAGGTTCAAGGTGAACCGTATTGATTTTTATTAGATTTTTATGATTTGTTCCTTTTAGATAAGTTTTTGATCTGTTAAGTTTTGGCCGTGGGAAAGACACCGTCTCAATAGGATAATGGATGGGTAACAGTACAGAAGCTGCAGAGAGGTGTGTTAAACTACGGCTCTGCTTCCTGGTCTGGACCCTGGGTTGTCAGCATTTAGGAGGACTAATAAATCCGGCCAGATTTCTAGAAAGAAGAGCTGCACCATCCAAAGTAGGATGGATGCCGTCTCTCCGGATCAGACCAGGTTTTCCCCAGAAAGTTCTCCAGTTATCAATGTAGCCCACGTCGTTTTCAGGACACCAGCTAGACAACCAGCGGTTGAATGATGACATGCGCTAAACATGTCATCACTGGTCAAATCAGGCAGGGGACCAGAGAAAATTACGGAGTCCGACATTGCTTTAGCAAACTCACACACCGAAGCAACACCAACTTTAGTGACCTCCGATCGGCGTGATCGGGTGTCATTACCGCCAGCGTGAATAACAATCTTACTGTATTTACGCTTATCCTTAGCCAGCAGTTTTAGGTAAGATTCTATGTCGCCCGTTCTGGCCCCTGGCAGGCATTTAACTATGGTCCCTGGTGTCTCTAGTGCCACGTTTCTGACTATTGAGCTCCCAATAACCAGGGTCGGCTTCTCAGCAGGTGTGTCGCTGAGTGGGGAAAATTTGTTTGAAACGCAGACGGGTTGGTGGTGAACTGGGGGCTGAAATCTAGAGCTATGCTTCCTACGAACTGTCACCCAGCCAGCCTGCTTACCCGGCTGTTCGGGTGCTTCTGGAGGACCACTAAGTGAACTAACGCTATGTCTATGTGGCTCCGCGCTAGCAGAGGGGCGGCTATCAGCTGGTCTTTCCATAGCACGGAGCCGGGACTCTAATTCTGACACCCTCGCCTCCAAAGCTACAAAAACACTACATTTATTACAAGTACCATTATCACTAAAGGAGGCAGAGGAATAGCTAAACATCTGACACAGAGAGCAGGAGATAAGGGGAGACTTAATCAGAGACGGAGAAGCTGAAGTAATAGTAGGAGAGGAAGCCATAGTGGAGCTAAAGCTAGGCTAGCGCCCTTCTACCACGCCAAGAGAGCAAACCGTGAAACACGAGGAGTTCCCAAGCGTGATGTGCAGCAACAGAAAATGTTTTAAAAGTGCTTATGTGTTAGAAACAGATGTTACAGCAAAGAGATTAAAGATAAAAGCGAGAGAATCTGGAGCAACAAACCGTTGCTCACGCAGTGAAAACAGGAAGTGATACAATACGCCTTACCGCAAACAGGAAGTGACGTCAGCCAAACGGAGGTAGTGATAAATAGTTTTCAGGATATTTACTTGTTAAAAAGCTGAAAAGTGTGGCATGTATGGATTTTAGTCGCCACCCAAAGGCAACACTTTATACCTTTATTGATGCAATTAACGCTGCATTTCTCTTGGAGCTCGTCTTTAGCAGCGCTGCACGTCTAGAGACTGAAATGTTGGTCATTGTGCTTTGAAGAAAAGCTCAAACTGGGTCAGACTGGACGAAGACACTAAAAGGCGGGTTTAGGTCAGGACTTTGGGTCATTCTAGCTCATGAAGATGTTTAGATCTAAACCACGAAGCCATTGTAGCTCTGGCTGCAGGTTTCTGGTTGTCCTGATGGAAGCTGAACCATCATCGTACCCCTAGCAGGTTTTCTTCCAGGGTTGCCATGTTTTTAGCTCCCTCCACCTTTCCTGTCACTGCTGGAAAGAATTATTCCCACATCATGATGCTGCCACCGCCATGTCTCACCATAGGGATGGTGGTTTTAGTTTCCACCACTCTTAGCATCTTGCTTGTAGGCCTTAGAGGGGAAGGTTTGGTCTCATCTGTCCAGACCTCCTTATTTAGAATATGTGCTGTGAGGCAAACTACAAATAAGACTTTTCTGAGGCTTTTTTACAATAATGCTGTTGTTACTGTCACTCTTCCACAAAGGACAGATTATTTAGTCTCTACCAGGCTGTAACAGCGCTGCTTCTATACCAGCTTGACTTGTTTACCTGTATCTGCTGCAGTGACTGGCCTTATGATGATTGTAACCAATGGAGGGAGTTTTTTTCATTGGTTCTCCTAAACCCTGAAGATTGGTGAGAAATGTCAGTGTTGGATACGAGCTTGTAACCCAGAGGACTTTACTGTGGAGTCTGACCAAAGACACCTATGTGCTCTCCACATTTTCTCTTTGGTAAGGAGCCAACATCTGAATGTCCAGACCTGATAGCAACGACTGTAGCGTCTCTGCAGGTAGGCTACGTTTATTTGGCTTTTTCTCAGCTAATAGAAAACCATAAAATTCATGAGGGCTGTTTATGTGAGCTTCAGTGTTCCAGAGTCAAAGATTCAATGATTTTTTTTTTTATTGTCATACCAGTTCACATTTTCATGTTTGTGGTACAAAGTTAGAACTCAGATCTCGACTCAAGAAGCCAAATAAATAAATATAAATATGTAAAAAATAAATTTAAAAGTGGGAGCTGTGTTTAGTCCATTGAGTGCGACTTGAGTTCACCGGTTGGGTTGTTGGCCCAGGGCATCAAACAGGCTAGGACCGCCCCTGGATGTGAGGATCCAGAGTGGACTGGGGAAAGTTGGCT
The DNA here is from genome assembly GCF_011125445.2 of Fundulus heteroclitus. Classification (NCBI taxonomy): domain Eukaryota; kingdom Metazoa; phylum Chordata; class Actinopteri; order Cyprinodontiformes; family Fundulidae; genus Fundulus; species Fundulus heteroclitus. The sequence goes on along the minus strand of NW_023396835.1, from coordinate 2,769,826 downwards.
GAAGATCTGCAGAGAATCCAACAGGCTCCATTCTCTGGATCTGTGGAGGTGAGTTTCAAACATCTGGTTCCAGTCAACAACAAGGAGCTGATTAGATGTTTCTCCAGGTGTTGATGTGGTTTCAGAGATCCTCCTCTGATGTGGAAGCTCTTCCTAAGACCTCTAGTCCTGATGTTGTTTCTACTTGATGATGGTAAAAACAACTTCAGTTTTTATGGCAGCACCTTTTGCTCATTAGTGTTGGACTGTTGGGAGGATCTTGGCAGCGTCTCGCTGGTTCTGCGTCTGCAGAACAAGTCCAATCTCTGAGGAGCGACGCAACACCTTCTCCATCACCTGCTCAGCTTTCTGCCTGGAAAACACTCAGCAGAAGCTGCGTTCAAGGGAAATGGGACATTCTGCTGTTTGTGGGTGTTTGAAACGCTTTATCAGAACAAAGTCTGTGTGTCTGTTCTGGTGAGACGATCCAAAGTGGGATTAAATGTGTTTGGTGTTGGAATAAGGAGCAGTTCTGCTGTGTTTTCCACAGGCTGCATGAGTCACAGCAGCAAGACGAGCAACAATCAGTTCATTTCAAGCTGCTGGTGAATCTGACCTCAGATCTGTAGAGCATGTTTATTCACAGCAGGACGCTGACATGAAGGTTTCCTCTCTTCAGCAGAACAAAGCCAGGTTCTGTGGAGAGCAACAGCTTCTGGTTTTGGATATTCAGTCACACTTTACTGCTGCTGTCTGCAAACTTAAGCAAAGAAATGTTTCCAACAGCAAAAAGAGTTCAAGATCAACTGAATTAGAATGAAAAGCAGCAAAAATCAGCTTTAAATCCCTGCAGTTCTGGTCCAAAAACAAATGGTAAATGTTGAGCTGCTCAGAGTTTGAAAGAGTTTGAGTAAGAAAATAAATTAATTACAGAAAAGTTTTTTAAAAAAATTTTGAAAGATTATGTTAAAAAACTGTTTAATGCCAACAGAAAAATAAAATAAAGTGACTCAGTAAATAGAAACAATGTCTCACTTTAATACTTAGGCCTTTATTTATTGAAACCACATTAATTTTCATCAGAAATATTAGATTTAGGTCATAATTGTGGTAAAAACCTGTAACACCTCATTCAATAAAACACCATAAATTCACATTAGATCTCTTTATTACAGATTTTGCTGCTAAACACATGCTGTAAATTTTCAAATAAAACTATATTGTACAGCTGAATTGTCATTTTTACTGAAATACTAATTAGAGTTGTGGTGATTTTGTTGTTTTTCTGGTTATTTACCTTAATATTTTTTAAACGAAATATTAAACATAGTAAAGCATTAAAATATGATAATTCTCAGATGAGAAATTTACAATATCAGATGATATCTGTTGTCTCATGTGTGTCTGGACTCAACAAAATGGGTCCAAACCAGAACCGGATCAAAGAACTGGTTCCACTTTTTAAACCTGGGGAATCATTTGACATTTTACCATACCATACCATACCATACCAGCTTTATTTATAAAGCACTTTAAAACAACCACAGTTGATACAAAGTGCTGTACAATCCAAAAACACAACACAATAAAAATTATTATAATTAAAAGTAGTTTAAAAACAAAGACATACACTTTAAACTAGATCTCACTGGTGTTGAAAGCCAAGTTAAATAGATGGGTTTTAAGACAAGCTTTAAAAATGGACAGAGAAGGGGCCTCTCTGACCTGCAAAGGTAAGTCATTCCATAATTTGGGGCCCATAACAGAGAAAGCCCTGTCCCCTCTGAGCTTCCTTTTTGTTCTCGGTACCTCCAAGAGCAGCTGATTTGCTGACCTGAGAGACTGATGGGGTATGTAGGGATGAAGAAGCTCAGTGAGGTAAGCCGGGGCAAGATTATGCAGTGATTTAAAAACAAACATAAGAATTTTAAAATGAATCCTAAAATATACAGGCAGCCAGTGAAGTGAGGCCAGGACAGGGGTCACATGGTCCCTTTTTCGAGTACCTGTCAACAAACGTGCAGCAGCATTTTGTACTAGCTGCAGACGTGAGAGCAGCACCTAACTGACTCCCAGATAAAGTGCATTACAGTAGTCCAATCGAGTTGAAATAAAAGCATGGATCACTGTTTCAAAATGCTGCCTGGAAAGAAAAGATTTCACTGACGCCAACCGCCTTAAATGATAAAAGCTGGACTTAACCACAGCTCTAATTTGGCTTTCCAATTTAAAATCACTATCCACCTTAAAACCAAGATCTGTAATAAAAGGTTTAAAATATTCCTCCAAAGGTCCCAGGTCAACAGAGGAGGACTCACAGGAGCCACTGGGTCCAAACACCATCACCTCTGTTTTGTTTTCATTAAAGTTTAAAAAGTTCAAGGCCAGCCAAGCTTTAATATCTCCTAGACAAGCCAGGAGATGTTTGATTGACCATACATCCTGCTGCTTCATGGGCAAATAAATCTGACAATCATCAGCGTAAAAATGAAAAGAGATCCCATGTTTCCTAAGGATAGAACCCAGAGGCAGTATATAAAGAGAGAAAAGCAGTGGGCCAAGAATTGAGCCCTGTGGGACACCATAAGACATTGAGGCAAGAGATGATTTAGAGCCACTAATATTCACTGAAAAAGTTCTCTCCTTCAGGTAAGACCTGAACCATTTAAGAACAGTGCCATCAATACCAACAATGTGGTGTAATCGCGATATTAAAATGTTGTGGTCTACCATATCAAAGGCAGCAGTTAGGTCAAGTAACATCAGAACAACATGGTGACCAGAATCACATGCAAGAAGAACGTCATTAAAAACTCTAATCAAAGCAGATTCTGTACTATGGAGAGTTTTAAAACCTGACTGAAATACCTCCATGATGCCATTGTCATCTAAAAACTGTGTCAGCTGACAATACACAATTTTCTCTAAGACCTTAGAAAGAAAAGGCAGCTTCGAAATAGGCCGATAGTTAGCCAGAACAGTAGGATCAAGGCCAGGTTTTTTAAGCAGAGGCTGCACTACTGCATGTTTAAAACTAGCGGGAACCACACCCAAAGACAGGCTGCTATTTATAATTGCAAGAACAGGCTGCCCTATACTAGGAAAAATATCTTTAAAAAGTCGTGGAGGCACAGGATCCCGGGGGGAACCTGATAGCTTAATGTGGCCAACCACATCCTCTAACAGTGAGACAGTCACAGGCTCAAACTGATTGAAAGCAGCCGAGCAGGGGAGCTGACCGTACATCTTTTATTGCTGAGTTCACAGTTTTTGCTGCTAAAAGCAACAAGGAGGGAAAACAGCAAATATTCTGGTGCTGATCAGCTGGTTTAGAAAACAATGTTGACAAATGAACAAACCCAACCGAACCAGAACATCAATTCTGAAGGAAAACAAGTGCTGACAATCTCTGACTATTGATTTCTGAGCAGTTTAGACATAAAACAACAATCAAGAAAATAATCTGCTGGAGATTAAAAAACCAGAATCAAACTCACTGAACCTTCAGTGGATTCTGTCTATTTGGGTTTACAGAACTCAGCAGAACCTTCAGGATCAAGATATACTCCAGCATGTAGCGGCTGAGTGAAGGTGGTCTGGACTCTGTAGAGGAGAGTCATGGTTTTAGAGACGCTGTAAAAGGAAAGAATACCTGCTCTGTGATCCATGTACACTCCTACTCTGGAGGAACTAGGACCTGAAATGATGGTCCACTTGTTATTGTGACCAAATCCATAACCTCCTTGGTAACAATCTAATGCCCAAGATTTGTCATTATTTCCAAATCTACATTCATTCCCTCCTCCTGCTCTGCTGATATTCTTGTATGTGACTGCTACATAAACTCCATTTCTCCTCTCCACCTCCCAGTAACAACGTCCAGTCAGACTCTCTCTACTCAGAACCTGAAGATGATTAGTGAATCTGTCTGGATGACTAGAATAAGACTGAGGTTGTTTCATCAATGTCACCTTCCTGTTCCCCTCTGATAGTAACAGATAACTGTGTGCTGTGTTTGGATCCAGTGTGATTTTACATGAAAATTTAAAGAATCCAGCTCTGCTCTTTGGTTCTGGTTCTGACAGTGAAACATCCACCTCAGTGAGTCTCAGTGAGATGTTTGTCCATGCGTCTCTCAGGATGTCCTGTAGTTGATCTCTGAGCTCTGACACAGCTGCTGTCACATCCTCAAAGTAGCTGAGAGGACGGATCTTGATGCTGGATGAGTGTGTAGACTCACTGAGTGCTGACAGTGAGGGGTAGTTGTGGAGAAACTGGTTGTGATCCTCTGTGTCTGAGAGCTGCTTCAGCTCAGCGTCTTTCCTCTTCAGCTCAGTGATCTCCTGCTCCAGCTTCTCCTGAAGCTCTTTGACTCGACTCCCTTCAGTTTCCTGCTGGGATCTGATCTGCTGCTTCACATCAGAGCTTCTTTTCTGCATGAGACGGATCAGCTGAGTGAAGATCTTCTCACTGTCCTCCACTGTTTTATCAGCAGAGTGCTTGATGGCCTCCAGCTCCTGTTGAAGCAGCTTCACATCTTTCTCTCTGTCCTGGATTCTCTGCTGGATGTTTTCTCGTCTCACCTCCAGCTCTCTCTGCCTCTCAGTCCTTTCTGCTGCAGCTGACACTGTGTCGTGGCCTTTATGTTCATCCTCAGGGCAGAGATAACAGATACACTTCTGATCAGTACGACAGAACATCTTCATCACCTCATCATGACCAGAGCAGATGTTCTCCTGGAGGTTCTTGGAGGGCTCCACCAGCTTGTGTTTCTTTAGTGGAGCCACATCATAATGAGGCTGAAGGTGTTTCTTACAGAAAGAGGTCAGACAGACTAAACAGGACTTGATGGCTTTCAGTTTTCTTCCAGAGCAGAAATCACAGGCCACATCTTCAGGTCCAGCATAGCAGAGATCAGCAGGAGCAGCTTGGAGTCCAGTCTTCTTCAGCTGCTCCACTAAAGCTGCTAACATGGTGCTTTTCTTCAGAACGGGCCTCGGTGTGAAGGTCTCCCTGCACTGAGGGCAGCTGTGGATTCCTTTCTGATCCTCTTCATCCCAGAAGTTTTTAATACACTTCATACAGTAGCTGTGTCCACAGGGAATAGTCACCGGATCCTTCAGTAGATCCAGACAGATCGAACAGGACAAGGTTTCTCGGTCCAGCTGGTTCTGCTCCATTTCTCCTCTCGGTCACAGTGACTGTGTGAGTTTCATTTCCTGAAAACAGCAACAGCTCTGAGCTCTGATCTACGAATCACGTGTCAGAGCAGAGAGGCTGCAGCCAATCAGCTTTCACCTCCAGCAGATGTTGCTCCACCAGCTTCAAGGTGTGTCTGAGAGCAGGAAGAACAGGGAGGGTTATCAGGTTTTACAACCTGCAGAATAAGGAGGAGAGGACGCCTTTATAAAGCTTGCATACGCACAAAATGGGCCTGAAATGTTTGAATCCTCCTTTCCACGCAAAATTCAGATCTATAACAAGATAAAACTTGTGGGAAAAATGTTTGGTCCTCACAGCAGCTCTGACCCAGGCTGACGCTCATTTTGGAGACGGTGGAAATGTCTGAAAACGTTTGATTCCTCTCAGACGTTCAATTTCACTCCATATCAGACTTTAACGGCAGATCAGCTTCATCATAACCCTTCAAAACCACAAAAAGACCTTTAAATAAATAAATTATTTGTAACTTAAATCTATGAAATTAACTTAAACTGCATAGCTGTCACTGATGTCAGCCACAGGGATTTTTCAGAAATCAAAATCTACTTCTGGTTTAAAACCACTTCATGCCACAAGGGGGCAGCACCAGTCCACAAAGTCCCTCTGGTTTAAAAGCGCACTAAGCATGAAGGTCGTTATGTGCAACACTTAGTTTGGTTGACTAATATTTTCAAGAGATACAAATAACTTTCCTCTTTACAAAGCCCCAGACCAATTAAATCTTAGTCAAGTGGTATGAAACACATTTATTTATTTTAATTATTCCTTCTTTCACAAAACTGTTGTTTTCCTCCATCTTTCCAGACCTTCATTCCACTTATGAAGAAACCTTAATTTTTTCCTGTAATGAATGAAACATTTCTCAGCAGTCTGTTGTTCAGCACTGAGCATGTGAGCCAGTAATGCATCTTTACTATTAAACAATTGCTGTGGAGAAAAAGCTTTTAACTTCTAGGGCTTAAATAATAACACAGACCTTCATCCATCCATCCATCCATCCATCCATCCTCTTCCGCTTATCCAGGGTCGGATCACCGGGGTAGCAGCTTCAGCAGGGAGGCCCAGACGTCTCCAGCCACTTGGGCCAGCTCCTCAGGAGGAATCCCAAGGCGTTCCCAGGTCAGCAGAGAGACATAGTCCCTCCAGCGTGTCCTGGGTCTTCCCCTGGGCCTCCTCCTGGTGGGACGTGTCCAGAACACCTCACCAGGGAGGCGTCCAGGAGGCATCCTAACCAGATGACTGAGCCACCTCAACTGGCTCCTCTCGATGTGGAGGAGCAGCGTCTCTACTCTGAGTCCTCCCCGGATGACTGAGCTCCTCACCCTATCTCTAAAGCCGGGCATATACTGTACGATATTTTCAATCGTTTTACTCATATAAAGCTCAAACTGTACGACGAACCCGCAGGGTTTAAAGGTTCCCTGCTCACGATATCTGTTCTTACGCTGTACGACACGACGCTCGGATGCGATCTGAGTGCTCACACTGTACGTCTAAAACCACGTCGGACTCAGCGCCATAGGGAGATGGCGTTTGTCGGACTCGTCTATCCAGAAGCCAAACATAAACAGTAAAAGAAGAAGAAAAAGACAGAAGTGTTAATGCCCCCTGTTAAATATGAAGCTCACTAAAGCGACGCGCTGCCTTGGCAATTTGTACAATTTTGTGTGCTGAAAGCCCTAAAAAGAAAAGGCAACGACATATTTGGACAAAGACATGGCTGAGCAAATGTGGCGACTACGGTCTGTCAATTTTACAGGAAGAACTTGAGGTAAGCTAAGCATTCGTGCACATTTGACAGCCCAGCCTTTTCTGCTTTGTTTATCAACAACGTTCACGACAGTCAGTTAAATGCAGAAATGAATATGTTTTTGTCTAAAGCCTGCTGTTGTTATAATTCTGTCGACTATTGTTATTGCTGTTAATTGCATAACTTGTCACCAGATGTGTGGATGTGATGAATTTCATTTTGAATGATTGTCTAAACACTAAATAGCATCTACATTTGTTTTACATTTCAAAACATGCCAAATTAGGATTTGTGATGGTTAATTTTTAAAATGAAATTTCATTTTTACTGCATAAGTCATTGTTGTTTTATGGCTTTAATAGCATCAGAAGGTTGTAAACATAAATATTGAAAGTTCTAAGTGTGTGTGTTTAATGACACCTCTATCTATCAATAGGTAGATGATATGAAGGGATTTCGGGACCTTCCGTGGATGTATGTTGTAGACTTTTCTTGTCTCCTGGAGAGGGTGACTCCACACATAATAAAGAGAGACACACACCTAAGAAAATCCCTCAGCCCCAGGGACAGGCTCTCTGTGACCTTATGGTTTCTGGCAACAGGTAAGTGTGTTTAACAAAAAATACACTCCTCATTACATCTAAGGGAGGTGGACATGAGGCAAGGTCTTTTATCCACATCACATTATAAATCACTTCACCCAAGTACATACAGCCATAGCTATAATCACCCTGTGAGTGGACATTTGTCCTTCATATGTCCACTACATTCTATTCTAAAACAAATAAATAGATATCTGTTAATCTATCAAGCTCCATCCATGCCCACTCTCCTATACATAAAGCATCAGTCATGTGGTGCCTAAAACCCTGTAGCATGAAAAATGTGTTTATTTTACATAAAGTTAGGATGAATGCAGACTCTTCTAGTTCAAAGGTCGGTACAGGTAGCCCTTCATATGACACTACACCGATGAAGGAGCTCTCAGTTTCAAAAACACTGGTGACCCCTGATCTAAATCCACCCGACTATTTAAACCACTTTCTTTATTTTGACAGGTGTGACCTTCAACTTAATAAGTTTTCAATACAAGATTGGAAGCACAACACTGAGTAGGATAGTAATGGAAACCTGCACAGCCCTCACTGCTGTGCTGCGTGATGTTTACTTGAAGGTAAATTGTAATGGAAAATGATGCTACTGCTATTTTGATGCTGTTTAACGGTTTACTGCACATTTGTCAAATATGTTCTACAAGTTAGCCAAAAGTCCTAGATGCATTTCTCCAGTCTGTGTGAAACGTGTTACGAAAACAATGTTTAAGACATAAAAAACATGTTTTCACAAAATATTTATTTCATACATCATATTTTGTGTCTGTCATGCTTTGTTTGATGAACTCGAACACAGCCACACGCAGAGCTTTGTTTGAGAGTTTTATTGAAGGTCGATGGATAGTGGAGGAAGAAACCAACAGTCTGTACCAGGCTGGAGCAGGAGGATGGTGATGGCAGGAACTGGAGAGCTAGACGAAGTTGGAGCAGGCAGGCTGGGATGAACACAGGCAGACGGAGACAGGGAGCACGGGCAGGTAGACGGAGGAAGCACAGGCTGGCAGACGTAGTGAGCTCAGGCAGGACAAGGTAAGAATGATGAACGTGAGCAGACAATCTGGCGGGGAAGAGCAGACTGAGGGAGGTTTATGTAGGAGTGATGGCAGGTGTGCTGAGTCCGGGTTTGATTAAGGATGACAGGTGTAGATGATGAGTGGAGCGTGGAATCAGGGCTGTATGGGAGGAGGAAGGTGCCAGAAAATGTCCATGGTGCAGCAGGCAAGGCTGCACCATGACAGCGTCCCACAAACACCCTCACATTTCTGAGTGGAAGGCCATTGCCACAGAGACTAGAAACAAACACACTGTTTAGGAGCAATAGATGGGAAACATGTCTTCATTCAACCCCCTGGCAACAGTGGAAGCATGTTTTACAACTATAAGTCAAGGTTTTCCATCCTACTAATGGCAGTTGTTGACGCCATGTATGCAAGCGCAGGGACACAATGAAGAGTGTCTGATACTGGAGTGTTTGCTCATTCTGACCTTAGGGATGCTATGGACACAGGCACACTGAATTTCCCCCCTCACGACACCCTGCCAGGCACTGATAACGCCATGCCCTACATGCTCATTGGTGATGAAGCATATCCCCTCTGACCAGATCTGATGAAACCATATCCCTTTCAGAACCTAAACAACAATCAGTGGATCTACAACTTCTGGATCCAGAAGAAAGTAGTCACCATTGTCTTCACATGTCTCTGTCTCCATAACTTTCTCCATATATTACTTTAAACAAATATTTACATATTAACAAAATGTGGAAATTCTCCAAACCCGACGTGGTTTGCTAAGTGTCACATAAAAACTTTGAAAGTTAAACTTGACAACTTTGTTTTTAGCAACCCAGCCACTCAGAGTTCAGCATTCTCATAAATGACATAGGCTGGGTAGATGGGCCTGGTAGTCTTTGGAGGGATACAAAGATGGCCTAGCCAGCTGACTTGCATACTGGCTTTGACCAGTATGCTCTGCCTCCTGTGTATCATATTTCATATTCATGATATTTCTTCGAAGCCTCAATTGTACTTCTCCGTCTTTCATAATTCTCAACTGCGGGGCTACTTGCTGTCCAAATAGCTCCTCAGAGTCTGCATTAGACAAGAGAGTGTTTTGTATCTGCTGAAGCAGTGAAAGTTTGGCCATTTCAAGGCTGTGCTGAGCCGATTGTGGCTTTAGTTTTTTGACTCTTTGTTTGTTGACAGGCTGACATGTGACAGGCGGACTGCTTTCCTCCTCCTGCACTGCTGACACTGGACTAGTTGTGTTTGAAGAACTTAAAACAACTGCTTCAATTTCCACAGTGGATGGATCCTCATCTCCCTCACATGTGTCCTCTGACTCAGTGCCAGGCTGTGGGAAACAGGACAGAAAGCAGTCAGAAGTTAAAAGATTACAGTGAAGTAACAAATATGATCAGTTACTCACGTCAGATAATTTCACACTTAATTATCACTAGACGTAGGTTGTCAGGAGTGACTTTATGTAATATAAATATCGTAAAGGTGTTTGACTATGTACATTTAAGTGTGCATTTCTTTTTACTTTTACATTATTTCCACCATTTCCCCACCAATATACCCTTTATACTATGGTTTTATGAACTTACTTTATACTATGGTTTTATGAACTGTAGGTTCTGTATGTCTGTGAATGACATGATCCTTCAAAAAATCTAAGTGTTTAAGTATCCAGTTCTGCTTTGGAGTCAGTGGTTTCTGGCCACTGCCGCTAAGCTTGGGTTTCAGTAGATTCCCATATTGCGTCTGGAGTGATGCCACGCGGGTTTTAACCTCATGCACTGCAAATGAAACAAAGCTGAAAGTCCCCCAAAGCAACAGTTAAACCTTGTAGTGTGTAAATGGAGAGTACAAAGGCGACGCAAACCTGTTTTCACCGTGTAATCAGAGCCAGAGACGGTACTACAGTGATGCAAGTGTATCCAGAGCATAGTTGTTAATTATAAATAACTGTGAATTTGAGCAAATTTCAAGTAGGGGATTTGCTTTATATGCATAACTTACCGTGTCACTCCTCGGTGCATAAATACATTCCTCCGACAAATGATGACTTCTTAAAAAGAAAGAAAGGGTGTCCCTCTGTCTTCATCTTCTCCATGACACTCAAATATCCCGCGAGCTGATGCCGGATTATGTTGCGTTGTAAAGAGAAGAAAATTAACTCGTTTTAGCAAGATAAGACTCTAATTAAAACAAGAAACTTTTGCCGTTAAAACGAGAAAGTTATCTAGTTAAAACAAGTTGCCTTGTCAGCCATCTGGAATCAAAACGCTTTGGTACGATCCTTGAAAGTCATGTGACCTCCAGCAGCCGGAAAAGGAAGCCTGTGAGCCTGTGAGCCTGTGAGCCTGCGCTCAGGGTTACAAATCGAGAACTTACACATACAAATACTTTTACGCATTTGTGCATCTGACGCAGCAGAAGTGTAGCAAAAATCACGTGTGTAAAGAGAAACAACCGAGAAACCGCTTGACTTGTAACCAATGATTTGTTTGTATTTCTGGGTCTGGAAGCAAAAATACTTCAGACATAAGTTTCTTTGTGTGTGCTTACAGATTTATCTACACATTTGCAAATCTCAGTACACATTTGTAGATCTGAATACAGATTTGTGGATTTTTTACACATTTGCAAAACAGATTACACACAAGTAGTTTTACACATTTGCAGATTGTTGTACACACAAATCTCCCCACACATTTACAGATTTATTTACACATTTTCAAATCCCACTGCACATACACAAATCGAGATACAGACACACAACTCTCCACACACATTTGCAAATGATAAAGCAACAATAATAGCCCCATACTTGGAGGCAACATCAAGGAGACTGGGGTGAGCTTGCCAGAGTTCCCCGAGTGGCTCCTCCGTCACTCGTACCCCCGCCATACTTCTCTGTTTTCGTCTGAGAGGAAGAAGAATTCCCTTGTTTGCATATGTGCAGTGCGCAAGGTTGGGGGAAATCGTCTCATAGATGCTCATAGCTCTGCTTCAACAGCAGGAGGCGCTCACGATCACCTCATGATGGCCAACTGAATTTCAAACATGTTTGATTTTCATCCAACCATCGGAGGTGGTCGTGAGAGGCTAATCGACTATCGTTACCCCATATATACTACATGACGCAGGACGCATGATTAACTTAAACTCGGCCCAATCCCAAAAAAAGGGTAAAAAAATCATACAGCGTATGCCCTTGACAAACATCATTCACTCCTCCTGAAAGAGCGTAGAGCCACAGGGATAGTCGTCTGCATTGTTAATGGCTTTGCAGCAATCCCTCATACTGCCCAAGCATGAAGAGACAGTGGAAAGGAAAACTCTCCTTTAACGGGAAGGAAAAACCTCCAGCAGAACCAGAACCAGGCTCAGTATGAACTTTTTATTTGCTTTTGGAGGATGCATTGAAAAACAAGCCCCAAAAGCAGGACCAGGTAGGGTCTGAGGCCCTGTGCCAACACGAAATGGGAGGTCCTTCTCTTTGATATGATGCATGATTACATGACAGATCACACATTACCTTAATCTATCTCTTGACAGACGGCCTGTTAGTTCATCCTGTCTCATTCATGAAGGCTCGCCTCATCCGGTTCATAGATTTGGCAGCAAAGTAAGAAAACAATTATCAGAGACAAAACACTTAAATATACATGTATTTATTACAATTGGAACTCAAAAGGGAGACAAAACCTCACGTTACCATAAAGCTTCATGTAGTATATTACCTGGCGTCCCCTCCATGGTGTTGTAAGCCTTTATCTGCTCGAACGAAGCCTAGAGTCCCAATTTAAAAGACTGACCGCCCCTCAAGGGGTGTCCAGGGAGGGTAAAGTCCCTGCAGACATTCAGTGTCCAGGGACTCATCTGCTCACAGACAAAGGAAGTCTGTTCTCCCGTGTTAACTTCAGGAACTAACTTTTAATTAATAGCCCAGGTGTTCCTTTAGGAGTTTCCGTACGCCTGTTTGTCCCTCTGGCACGCTAGTTGTGCTCCAGCGTATTCGTATGCCTGTTGAGTCCTAGCGTTGCCGAACGCCTGTTTGTCCGGCTGGCGTTTCCATACGCCTGTTCCTTCCCCTGGCGAACCGCGCGTTGGTTGTGCTCCGGCGTGTCTGTATATCTCCGGTTCCCCGGAGTTCTCTAGACTCTCTGTTCCCCGGGGTTCTCTAGACTCTTGATTCCCCGGGGTTCTCTGGACTCTCGGTTCCCCGGAGTTCTCTGGACTCTCGGTTCCCCGGTGTTCTCTAGCTTCTTTAGTTCCCCAGTGTCTTATATCTTTTTAGTTCCCCAGTGTCCTCTAGCTTCTTTAGTTCCCCAGTGTCCTATAGCTTTTTAGTTCCCCAGTGTCCTCTCGCTTCTTTAGTTCCCCAGTGTCCTCTCGCTTCTTTAGTTCCCCAGTGTCCTATAGCTTTTTAGTTCCCCAGTGTCCTCTAGCTTCTTTAGTTCCCCAGTGTCCTATAGATTTTTAGTTCCCCAGTGTTCTCTAGCTTCTTTAGTTCTCCAGTGTCCTCTAGCTTCTTTAGTTCCCCAGTGTCCTCTAGCTTCTTTAGTTCCCTAGTGTTCTTTAGCTTCTTTAGTTTCCTAGTGTTCTACTCACCTCAGTCTGCTCTTGCTCGATGGTCCGTAAAGGTTCAACTCCTGTTCAGTCCACAGCCAGTAACTCTGTTCCAGCTCTGTTCACCACCAGAGACTCCGTTCCAGCTCAGCCCGCAGTCTAGGGTTCGTCGGCTTTGCCGCTTTGACTTGGTCTCCAGTCACAGGCTCTGCCTTGGTCTCCTCTCATCGGCTCTGGCGCTCTGCCTTGGTCTCTAGTCATCGGCTCTGGCGCTCTGCCTGGGTCTCCAGTCACCAGCTCCGGCACTCTGCAGTCGTCTCAAGTCACTAGCTCCAGCGCTCTGCCTTGGTCTCCAGTCACCAACTCCGGCACTCTGCAGTCGTCTCAAGTCACTAGCTCCAGCGCTCTGCCTCGGTCTCTAGTTACCAGCTCCGGCGCTCTGCAGTCGTCTCAAGTCACTAGCTCCGGCGCTCTGCTTTGGTTTCTAGCCACCCGCTAAGGCGCTCTGCTTTGGTCTCAAGTTCTCGATTCTTGTGTACCGTCCTGGTCTCAAGTTCTCGACTCCTGGGTTCCGTCCTGGTCTCCAGTCATCAGCTGAAGTATCACTTCCTGGTCAGTCTCTCCGCACTACTCCTGCCGGCCAGCTTCTGCACCCAACAACTCTACCTGGTAATAGACTCTGGTTCCTCATCCACCATCCACATCGTACAATAAACTCTCTTAAAATCTAACTCTGTGTGTGCGCCAGTGTTGTAGTACTCGAGCCTGAGACTCGAACTCGAGTCAGAGTCATTAGCTAAATTTAGAGACTCGTGACTTGACTTGGACTTGAGCACTGATGACTCGAACTTGGACTCGGACTCCCACATTCAGATCATTCTGACTCGGAAATTGAGAAAAAGACTCGACTTTTTTTATATCATTAGGCTATAATTTTAATATGTCATTAGAATATTATTTGGTGTATGATTTTAATATCTAAATGGCGTACCGCTCACGTGACGTCACCATCTTATGAGCAATGCCCCTTGCCGCTAAGGTAGGGCAAACAGTGTGGGAGCGCACGTAGCAACCAGCCATTACACATGCAACAGATACAACGATATGACCGACTTTTCAGCTGTTAAACTTTCACAAGAGGATGTCCAGGTGCCCAGTTTACTGGTAGAACTGTGGAACAACATACCAACGTTCAGCTCAAACGATGGCTTGAGTGTAGAGGTCTTAGAAAGACTGGAAAACGGGCCGAGTTGATAGAAAGGTAAGTCGATGTTTTTCTCCTGGTCGGCGTTCATTGCGTCATCGGACGTTTTTTTTCTGTTTGTAGTCACCGTCCAGGAATCGGTATAAATTGTCCGGCCCGCCGAACAATTTAGTCCGGTCCGGTGGCCAAATGCATTATCATTATCTAACGGCTGTATCTCCTCGCTGCATCGACCGATCTGCACCAGATTTTTTGTGAGTCATTGGGGAGGGCTGCCGCGTTTGTGGGAATCGCCCGGTGGACGGGTGGGGAAAATGCGTGACAGCATCTGCGGTGGCGGGCGGCTGGCGGTGCGCAAACCCCGCCGGCCGGCCGGAGCCGGAGCGCGCTTTGCTGCGAGGGCCGATCGACGCCGCTTGCGGCTTTAACATCCTTCATATACGGCGTACCTCGAGTCGCTGTTGCACGTTCCATAACAACAATGTTTAAAAACCATGGTTAGGAGTCGTCTTAGACTTGGAAAAAGCAGTCGTTTTACCGAGTAAAACCAAGGGTAACTACAGTGAAAGAGTGGAGGAAAACGCATATTTGCCCTGTACATGATATGATGTCACGTTCTAAAAATAGCTCGCTCGCGAAACGCCATTATTAGTGCAATGGAACGTTACTGCTTCATGTCATACATCACACGTCACGGCATGTTCCTACAACGAACTTTGATCAATAGTGACTCGACTCGGACTTGACTCGGATGAGTAGTGGACTTGAATCTGACTCCACTCAGATTTTCTTTTAATGACTTGGACTTGACTCGGACTTGAACACTGGAGACTCGAACCTGGACTCGGACTCGAGGCATAGTGACTTGACTACAACACTGGTGTGCGCGCTGTGTCCGGGTTCATCCTAGAAAAATATCATGACAGTATGGATCTTAGCCGCCACCCAAGGGCAACACTTTATACCTTTCTTGATGCAATTAACGCTGCATTTCTTTTAGAGCAGCACTGCACGTCTAGAGACTGAAATGTTGGTCATTGTGCTTTGAAGAAAAGCTCAAACTGGGTCAGACTGGATGAAGACACTAAAAGGCGGGTTTAGGTCAGGACTTTGGGTCATTCTAGCCCAGGGGTCGGCAACCCGCGGCTCCAGAGCCGCATGCGGCTCTTCGATCCATCTGATGCGGCTCAGCTGTTGGAAACAATTATGTCGTGGAGCTGTGTACCTCATGCAGGCAGTCGTCAATGTTGGCTGACGAACACTCCTCACCAGTTGGTGGCAGTAATGCGCACTGAAAAGATGTTTGCCAACTGCCAATAAACTCAAGAAGAAGAAATAATTCTTGTTGAGTGGCTGCAGAGCGAAATAAACACAGTGAGCGCAGAGAAGGCGGCATTTTCAATTATAGACCAATTGCGTTAACATCAAATATTTGTAAAATAATGGAGAAAATGATTAATGAAAGAATGATTTATTATATAGAATCAAAATATGGTATCAAAATACCAAAGTGGTTTTAGGAGGGGTAGGAATACTATGGATGCTGTTTTGAGTTTATAATTTGAAATCAGAAAAGCTCAAATTAGTAAAGAAAGTATTGTAGCAGTGTTTTTTGATATTGAAAAGGCATATGATATGTTGTGGAAAGAAGGTTTATTAATTAAAATTATGAAGATGGGTATTACAGGTAGGATGTATTGGTGGATCAAAGATTTTCTAACTAAAAGAAAAATACAAGTTCAAATAGGTAACTATCATTCTGAGAAATATATTGCTGAAAATGGTACTCCACAGGGAAGTATAATAAGTCCTTTATTATTTTCGATAATGATAGATGATGTGTTTCTCTTTTTGCTGACGATGGAGCTATGTGGAAGAGAGGGAGAAATTTGGAATTTATTACTAAAAAGATGCAACAAGCTATTGTTAAAGTTGAAGAATGGTCATTAAAATGGGGATTTAAATTTTCAGTGGATAAGACTAAAACAATGTTCTTTTCAAGGAAGAAAATGAATGATGGTAAATTAAAATTATATAATCAAGAAATAGAAAGAGTGAAGCAATTTAAATTTTTAGGGGTTTGGTTTGATGAAAGAATCACATGGAATATACATATTCAAAGAGTTTTAGACAAATGCAAGATAGTAATAAATATTATGAGATGCTTAATTGGTAGGGAGTGGGGAGCAGATAGAATAGCACTAAAGAATATATATACAGGATTAATTAGAACAGTGATAGACTATGGAAGTATTGTGTATAATTCAGCAGCAGAGACAAATTTACAAAAACTGGATCGGATTCAATATCAAGCATTGAGATTATGTACAGGAGCAATTAAAACTACTCCTACAGCAGCATTATAAGTAGAAATGGGAGAAATGCCACTTGTATTTAGAAGAGTGCAATTAACATTAAATTATTGGGCTAATTTAATAGGTCATAGAAAGGATCATCCAACTCTACAAGTAATAAAACCCTGTTTGGAAAAATAAGTAAAAGATATTAGAAGTTTTAATTGGATTGTACAGGAAAAAATAACAGAATTCAAAATAGATCAGATTAGTATAAGCTAAACAGTTCCATTATCAGTTATACAACCATGGATAATTACAGATGCTAGGGTAGATTTTACTTTGTTGGAAAGAAGAAAGGATAAGGAATTCATATTAAACTCATATATAGTACAGGAATATATTAATAAATATTATACTTATGTAAAAATGTATACAGATGCCTCTAAAATATAACAAATCAAATAGGAGTAGCCTTTATTGTACCAGAATTTAATGTTAAAATTATGAAAAGAATAAGTGATGGACTTTCAATTTATACAGGGGAAATGATTGCAATATTATTAGCTGTTCAATGGGTGGAAGAAGTTAAACCACTAAGATCAGTCATATGTTCAGATTCTAGTTAATCTTTAATTAGTTTGCAATATAATCACTCAGAAAGCAGGCTAGATATTTTAATAGAAATACAACAGACACTATATAGAATAAATATGATGGGTTTAATTATAAATTGTGTATGGATACTGGCACATTATGGAATTAAAGGAATGAACAGGTAGATAAGGCAGCAAAAAAAGCTGTTAGAAATTCATCAGTGGATTTATTTGTTAATTTTAGTAAATCTGAAGTTAAAATGTTTATTAAACAGAAAATATAGGAAAAATGGCAAAAGGAATGGGAGAAAGGAAATAAAGGATGTTGGTTTTATAAAATTCAAAAGAAAATTGGAGTAATGAGAAGAACAGAAAGAACAAGAAGAGAAGAAACAATCACTTCTTGATTGAGGTTTGGCCATACCGGATTAAATGGTACTCTGTTTATTTTAGGAAAACATAGGAATGGCAAATGTGAATATTGTGGGGTAGATGAAACAGTTGAGCACGTGATGTTATACTGTAATAAATATGAAGAGGAGAGACAGCAATTCATTTGATTTGATTGAAGTAAAAGTTAAATTAGATTTGTTTCAATTATTCAGAAGTTATTCAGATAGTAACATTTACGGTATAGTATTTCGATATCTAAAAGTAAAACATTTATATAATTTTAATTCCTGAGAGTCATTCTGGTCCACACTCCATTCCAGTAGATGGTGGAAATGCATCTATCTGTTGTTTGCCAACCGCCAGAAAATTTCAAAGAAGAAGAAGAAGAAAAAGGCGGTATTTTCAGATTCTGTTTTTTTGCAGTAAATTCTACAAATGACAAGGGGACCACGGTGACACAGGACCTAAAATAACATGGAGTCATTGATGAGGGTGAAGAGAGCTAAACAGCAGGGTAAGAGTCGTTTTTATATCTGACGTTTGTTCATTTTCAAAGTGAGAAAAAGCGAACAGTGCTTGACTCAAGGCTGTGAGCAAGGCAAGGCAAGGCAAATTTATTTATATAGCACAATTCAGTACAAAGACAAAGCAAAGTGCTTTACATGATTAAAATATAGCAAAATAAAACAGAATAAAAGCAAGTAGGAATAAAATATAGATAGAAAATAGAACGAAAAAGTGGTGATTCAGTTAACTAGGACAGTTAAAGGCAATTTTAAACAAATGTGTTTTTAATCTTGATTTAAAGGAACTAAGGCTTTCCGCAACTTTACAGTTTTCTGGAAGTTTGTTCCAGATAAGTGGAGCATAGGAACTAAATGCTGCTTCTCCATGTTTGGTTCTGGTTCTGGGTATGCAGAGTAGGCTGGAGCCAGAAGACCTTAATGGTCTGGATGGTTTATACGCTGATAACAAGTCTGTGATGTATTTAGGAGCTAAGCCATTTAGGGATTTATAGACTAACAGAAGTATTTTAAAGTCTATTCTCTGAGATACAGGGAGCCAGTGTAAGGACTTTAGAACTGGGGTGATGTGCTCTACTTTCTTAGTCTTAGTGAGGACGCGGGCAGCAGCATTCTGGATCAGCTGCAGCTGTCTGATCCACTTTTTAGGCAGACCTGTGAAGACACTGTTGCAGTAATCAATTCTACTAATTATAAATGCATGGATTAGTTTTTCCAGATCCTGCTGAGACATCAGTCCTTTAATCCTGGAAATGTTCATCAGGTGATAGAAAGCTGACCTTGTAACTGTCTTTAGATGCTTTTGGAGGTTCAGGTCTGAGTCCATCACTACACCCAGATTTCGGGCCTGATTTGTGGTTTTTAGCTGAAGCGACTGAAGCTGTGTGCTAACTTTTGATCTCTCCTCTATCGGTCCAAATATTATAACTTCTGTTTTGTTTTTATTCAATTGAAGAAAATTTTGGCACATCCACGTATTGATTTCTTCTAGGCATTTACTTCAGTGCCTGAACTGGTTCATAGTCACCTGGTGACATGGTGATGTAGAGCTGTGTGTCGTCTGCGTAGTTATGGTAGCTGATGTTGTTGTTTTTTATGATCTGGGCTAAAGGGAGCATGTAGATATTGAAAAGGAGGGGACCCAGGATGGACCCTTGGGGAACCCCACATGTGATTTTTGTCATCTCTGATGTAAAGTTACCTACTGATACAAAAAAGTCCCTGTCCTTTAAGTAGGATTTAAACCAGTGGAGAGCTGTAGCAGAGAGGCCGACCCAGTTCTCCAGGCGCTCTAACAGAATGGAGTGATCGACAGTATCAAATGCTGCACTGAGGTCCAATAGAACCAGCACGGTGGTTCTTCCACAGTCTGTATTTATATGGATGTCATTAAACACCTTGATAAGGGCGGTCTCTGTACTGTGGTGAGCACGGAAGCCAGACTGGAAACCATCAAAGCGGCTGGTCGTAGTTAAGAAGGTGTTTAATTGTTGAAATACAACTTTTTCAATGATCTTACTGATAAAGGGGAGGTTTGAGATGGGCCTGTAGTTCTGGAGTAGAAGTTTGTCTAAATTGTTCTTTTTCAGCAGTGGTTTGATAATTGCTGTTTTTAGGGACTGGGGGAAAACACCTGACAGAAGGGACGTGTTTATTATCTGGGTCAAATCAGCCGCTATGACAGGTAAAACTTTCTTAAGGAAAACTGTGGGTAGAACATCAAGACAGCAGGAGGAGGAACGTAGCTGCTGAATGATCTGCTCTAAGCTTTTGGAGTCTATTTGGCTGAATTGGGACATTTTGTCAGGATAAGTCCCAGCTGAATACGGCTTTGGTTCTAGAGTTGGTGTGGATGTACAAACTGATCCTCTAATTTTTAGGATTTTCTTAGTAAAGAAGTTAGCAAATTCATTGCAGGCCCTGGTGGAGTGGAGTTCGGGAGCCACGGACACAGGAGGGTTTGTTAATCTGTCGACTGTGGCAAATAAGACACGAGAGTTATTAATGTTTTTCTTGATGATCTCAGAGAAGAAAGATTCTCTTGCATTTTTCAGTTGTAAGTTATATCTGTTAAGTCTCTCTTTATAGATGTCATAGTGAACCAGGAGTCTATTCTTTCTCCACCTGCGTTCAGCTTTTCGACATTCCCTTTTTTCACTTCTAACTGCTGGAGCATTTCTCCAAGGAGATTTATTCTTCCTGGAAAAAACCTTCACTTTAATTGGAGCAATGCAGTCAATGATGTCTGAAACTTTAGACTGAAAGTTATCTACTAGCTCATCTACTGAGTTGCAGCCCAAGGTTGAAGTAGCAAAGTAAGCTTGAGTAAAAGTTTCTGTGGCATTGTCCTTAAAGGTGTGTTTTCTTACGATGTCCCTTCGGCTAAATGAGTCACTGGAAATGATACATTCAAAGCTAACGGAGAAGTGATCGGATAGGGCAACATCAGTTACATTGACCTTAGAAATGTTTAGACCTTTAGTGATGATCAAGTCTAAAATATGTCCCTTTTTGTGTGTTGGCTTTTTAACAAGTTGTGTTAAATCAAAGTTTTTAAGTGTGTCACACAGTTCTTTTGCACTTCTGTCTTCAGGGTTGTCAACGTGAAAGTTGAAGTCTCCAACAATAATTAAAAAGTCATAATCAACACATATCACAGACAAGAGGTCACTGAAATCATTAAAAAAGTTTGATGTGGACTTAGGAGGCCTGTAAACATTCAGAAACATAGTTCGTACCGGGCTCTTTACCTGGAGAGCCAAATGTTCAAAAGAGTCAAATTTTCCCAAAAACACCTTTTTACACTTTAGTGAATCATTAAACAATGTTGCTACTCCTCCACCTTTTCTTTGCTGTCTGCTCTCACAAAGAAAATTGTAGTTTGGAGGAGTCGACTCCAGCAGTATAACTTCTTCATTAGATTCATGTAACCATGTTTCTGTTAAAAACATTACATCAAGATTGTTGTCAATAATAAAGTCATTAATTAAAAGGGATTTTCCTGACAGAGATCTAATGTTTAATAAACCTAGTTTATATGATTTGGTAGTTGATGGTGTCTCTGTGGCAGGTTGCATCTGACAGTTTATGACTTTTAAGTACGACTGATTATTCCTGTCTGTTTTCCTTTTGCTTTTCTTATTTCTGCCACGTATCATAACAGATATTCCATGTTCTCCGTCAGGAGGCCCAGGCTTATGCTGGTAGCGGTCTTGACTGATAAATGTACTGCCAGGGCCTGCTGTATATCACAAGGACGTTATCCGAAGGTCTTCAGGACAGGCATGTTCTGTGATATGTAGAGGAGGAGGAGGATCTGGACCTCTGCGTCCTTTGGAAGATGCTGATTTAGTCACAGAACTGCGGTTTTCAGAATTAATATGTGGAGAGGATGTCAACTGTAGACCAATCTTAAGGACTTTGTTCATGTTGTGAGAAAAATCCAGAAAAGGAACCTCTGGGCTTTGTGGAGAGGAAGGCGAGGCGGGTGTAGTCTGGACCGGTGTTCGTGACGATGGATTTTCTTGGTCCTCTCGTTGTCCTGCTGAGATCTGGGATGAATCCTCCTGTAGCTCTGATGTAGCCTCTCTCTGTGTTGTCTTTCTGGCCATCTTTATCTTGGTTTGTTCGGGCTGCACTGGGCTTATCTTTTGTTTAGGCACTGGATGTACTTTGTTTTGGAACAAAGCTGATGATGCATGGTTCACAGAATAGAAGATGTTTGAAATCAGTCGTTTTGCACCTGACCTATTTAGAAAAAAGCCATTGCTGCTAAACAGATGTCTTCTTTCCCAGAAGATGTTAAAGTTGTCTATGAAGGTTACAGTTGTTTCTTTGCATGTTTTTTCCAGCCATTTGTTTAGCATCAGAATTCTGGAAAAAATCTCGTCTCCACAGTAAACGGGGGGGAGAGGGCCGCTCAGAAGCACCTTGACATTTTTGCCATGAACTAAGTTCAACAGACAAATGTAATCCTCTTTCAACACTTCTGATTTTCTTATCCGGGTGACGTCGCCCAGGGCTTCAGCTTGTATTATGAGTTTTTCCAAGGTCGGGCGCTCTTTCAAGATCCTTGGAAGGATGTCTAATAAATCAGACATCAGGCCATAGTTCGAGTCGTTATAAATTAACACCTCTGTGTTTTTCTTGTTACAGAAATGTTTAATCCCACATACAGACCCACTGCATAAAATCAGGGTCCTTGGCCCTGTGGCATGTCTTTTCTCTGATGTATTAGAGCGAAAGTCGTTGACGTACCTCTGAGTGTTGTCATGATTCTCCTGGGTCACATTTTGGAGCGGAGCGAATCTGTTTCGTAAAGGAATTCCAGCATTTCCAGCAGGTTTACTCCTATCATTTGTTGTGGGAACAGCCCGCTGTTGTTTCACTTGTCCTGGGACATCTCTCTGTAGTCTCGGCCAGTTTTCTTTGTCTAGGCGCGGGGTTCGTTGATCCTTTGGTCTTGCACCCAGAGTGGTCCAGGGATTCTCATTTTCCTCAGGGATCTGTTTATTCAGAGAGTTGCTGGGCTGGTGGTCCCCGTTTGGAGTCGCAGGCAGGGTTGTTTCATTTCCATACGCGCCGTTTACATCATAATTCAGTTCGAGTCAGCATATCTTCTGTTCTATAACAGCGATCTTCTGTAGAAGCGTGTCAAGGTCCACTGTGGTGAAGGTAGGCATCTTTTCAAAATCAAAAATAAATAAAAAGAAAATAAATAAAAATAACTAAATCCAACTTTCCGTGGTTTTGGCAAAGAGATAAAAAGGAGATAAAAAGTAAAAGGCAGGAAAATGCAAGCAAGCAGGGAGCAGAGAAAAATGCGTCCGAGCAGGCAGAGAGGCGGCTGAAGAGAGCGGAGTCCTGCGCGGCTGAAGTCGAGCTTCAGATGCCGCCTGAACGTCTGATAGCTCGTCTAATGCAGCTGTTAGCTGGTTAATGACAGGAGCTCGTTTACGTGCTTAACTTTCCTTGATGTGATTAAAATGTGTTCGGATTAAAAGAAAAGTATTCTGAAATACCGTTTATATGGGATGAAAATCAAAAAATCCAACCATGGCGTGTGTTTACTTGCACCAACATTAGCAGAGTTGATGATTTCCATAAAACAACAGTAGAAGTTTTGTACTTTGTACGAAAAAGAAAAAAAAAAAAAAAAGGCAAAGATGCGTTGCTTCTGCTCCGGGTCCATTCTGTCGCAAAAAAAATGTGTTATATGCAGTGTGATTTAATTAAAAATTTCAAAAGGGTTTTATGGCTCACAGTGTTTTCTTTACTGTGTGAAATGGGTCCAAATGGCTCTTTGAGTGGTAAAGGTTGCCGACCCCTGTTCTAGCTCATGAAGATGTTTAGATCTAAACCACGCCATCGTAGCGCTGACTGCAGGTTTCTGGTTGTCCTGCTGGAAGCTGAACCATCATCGTACCCCTAGCAGGTTTTCTTCCAGGGTTGCCATGTTTTCAGCTCCATCCACCTTTCCTGTCACTGCTGGAAAGAGTTATTCCCACATCATGATGCTGCCACCGCCATGTCTCACCATAGGGATGGTGGTTTTAGTTTCCACCACTCTTAGCATCTTGCTTGTAGGCCTTAGAGGGGAAGGTTTGGTCTCATCTGGCCAGACCTCCTTATTTACAATATGTGCTGTGAGGCAAACTACAAATAAGACTTTTCTGAGGCTTTCTTACAATAATGTTTTTGTTGCTGCCACTCTTCCACAAAGGACAGATTATTTAGTCTCTACCAGGCTGTAACATCGCTGCTTAAATACCAGCTTGACTTGTTTACCTGTATCTGCTGCAGTGACAGGCCTTATGATGATTGTAACCAATGGAGGGAGTTTTTTTCACTGGTTCTCCTAAACCCTGAAGATTGGTGAGAAATGTCAGTGTTGGATACGAGCTTGTAACCCAGAGGACTTTACTGTGGAATCTGACCAAAGACACCTATGTGCTCTCCACATTTTCTCTTTGGTAAGGAGCCAACATCTGAATGTCCAGACCTGATAGCAACGACTGTAGCGTCTCTGCAGGTAGGCTACGTTTATTTGGCTTTTTCTCAGCTAAATGAAACCATAAAATTCATGAGGGCTGTTTATGTGAGCTTCAGTGGTGCAGAGTTAAAGATTCAAGGATTTTTTATTGTCATACCAGTTCACATTTTCATGTTTGTGGTACGAAATTAGAACTCAGATCTCGACTCAACAAGCCAAATAAATAAATAAATATAAATATGTAAAAAATGAAGTTAAAATTGGGAGCTGTATTTATTCCATTGAGTGCGACTTGAGTTCACCGGTTGGGTTGTTGGCCCAGGGCACCAAACAGGCTAGGACCGCCCCTGGATGTGAGGACCCAGAGTGGACTGGGGAAAGTTGGCTGAAGATCTGCAGAGAATCCAACAGGCTCCATTCTCTGGATCTGTGGAGGTGAGTTTCAAACATCTGGTTCCAGTCAACAACAAGGAGCTGATTAGATGTTTCTCCAGGTGTTGATGTGGTTTCAGAGATCCTCCTCATATCTGGAAGCTCTTCCTCAGACGTCCTGATGTTGTTTCTACTTGATGATGGTAAAAACAACTTCAGTTTTTATGGCAGCACCTTTTGCTCATTAGTGTTGGACTGTTGGGAGGATCCTGGCAGCGTCTCGCTGGTTCTGGGTCTTTAGAACAAGTCCAATCTCTGAGGAGCGATGCAACACCTTCTCCATCACCTGCTCAGCTTTCTACCTGGAAAACACTCAGCAGAAGCTGCGTTCAAGGGAAATGGGACATTCTGCTGTTTGTGGGTGTTTGAAACGCTTCATCAGAACAAAGTCTGTGTGTCTGTTCTGGTGAGACGATCCAAAGTGGGATTAAATGTGTTTGGTGTTGGAATAAGGAGCAGTTCTGCTGTGTTTTCCACAGGCTGCATGAGTCACAGCAGCAAGACGAGCAACAATCAGTTCATTTCAAGCTGCTGGTGAATCTGACCTCAGATCTGTAGAGCATGTTTATTCACAGCAGGACGCTGACATGAAGGTTTCCTCTCTTCAGCAGAACAAAGCCAGGTTCTGTGGAGAGCCACAGCTTCTGGGTTTGGATATTCAGTCACACTTTACTGCTGCTGTCTGCAAACTGAAGCAAAGAAATGTTTCCAACAGCAAAACGAGTTCAAGATAAACTGAATTAGAATGAAAAGCAGCAAAAATCAGCTTTAAATCCCTGCAGTTCTGGTCCAAAAGCAAATGAAAAGTGTTGAGCTGCTCAGAGTTTCAAAGTGTTTGGGTCAGAAAATATCTGAAATAGAGAAAAGTAAAAAAAACATGTGAAAGATTATGTTAAAAAAATATTTAATGCTAACAGAAAAAAATAATAAAGTGACTCAGTGTATAGAAACAACATCTCACGTTAATACTTGAAGTCTTTATTGAAATAACATTAATGTTCATCACAAATATTAGATTTAGGTCAAAATCTTTCAATAAAATGCCATAAATTCACATTATATCTCTTTATTACAGATTTTGCAGCTAAACACATCCTGTAAATTTTAAGTTTCAAATAAAACTATATTGTACAGATGCATTGTCATTTATACTGAAATACTAGTTAGTCAGATAATTAGATGAATCTCAGATGAGAAATTTAAAACAATGTTGAGAAATGAACAAACCCAACAGAACCAGAACATCAATTCTGAAGGAAAACAAGTGCTGACAATCTCTGACTATTGATTTCTGTGCAGTTTAGACATAAAACAACAACCATCAAGAAAATAATCTGCTGGAGATCTAAAAACCAGAATCAAACTCACTGAACCTTCAGTGGATTCTGTCTATTTGGGTTTACAGAACTCAGCAGAACCTCCACCCCAAAGTCCAGCATGTAGCGGCTGAGTGAAGGTGGTCTGGACTCTGTGGAGGAGAGTCATGGTTTCAGAGACGCTGTAGAAGGACAGAATACCTGCTCTGTGATCCAGGTACACTCCTACTCTGGAGGAACCAGGACCTGAGATGGAGGTCCAGATGTTGTTGTGACCAAATTCATAACCTCCTTGGTAACAAACTAATGCCCAGGATTTGTCATTACGTCCAAATAAACATTCATTCACTCCTCCTGCTCTGCTGATATTCTTGTATGCGACTGCTACATAAACTCTCTCTCTCCACTCCACCTCCCAGTAACAACGTCCAGTCAGACTCTCTCTACTCAGAACCTGATAACAACCAGTGAATCTGTCTGGATGACTAGAATAAGACTGAGGTTGATTCATCCTTGTCACCTTCCTGTTCCCCTCTGATAGTAACAGATAACTGTATGCTGTGTTTGGATCCAGTGTGATTTCACATGAATATCTCAAGAATCCAGCTCTGCTCTCTGGTTCTGGTTCTGACAGTAAAACATCCACCTCAGTGAGTCTCAGTGAGATGTTTGTCCATGCGTCTCTCAGGATGTCCTGTAGTTGATCTCTGAGCTCTGACACAGCTGCTGTCACATCCTCAAAGTAGCTCAGAGGACGGATCTTGATGCTGGATGAGTGTGTAGACTCACTGAGTGCTGACAGTGAGGGGTAGTTGTGGAGAAACTGGTTGTGATCCTCTGTGTCTGAGAGCTGCTTCAGCTCAGCGTCTTTCCTCTTCAGCTCAGTGATCTCCTGCTCCAGCTTCTCCTGAAGCTCTTTGACTCGACTCCCTTCAGTTTCCTGCTGGGATCTGATCTGCTGCTTCACATCAGAGCTTCTTTTCTGGATGAGACGGATCAGCTGAGTGAAGATCTTCTCACTGTCCTCCACTGTTTTATCAGCAGAGTGCTTGATGGCCTCCAGCTCCTGTTGAAGCAGCTTCACATCTTTCTCTCTGTCCTGGATTCTCTGCTGGATGTTTTCTCGTCTCACCTCCAGCTCTCTCTGCCTCTCAGTCCTTTCTGCTGCAGCTGACACTGTGTCGTGGCCTTTATGTTCATCCTCAGGGCAGAGATAACAGATACACTTCTGATCAGTACGACAGAACATCTTCATCACCTCATCATGACGAGAGCAGATGTTCTCCTGGAGGTTCTTGGAGGGCTCCACCAGCTTGTGTTTCTTTAATGGAGCCACATCATAATGAGGCTGAAGGTGTTTCTCACAGAAGGAGGCCAGACAGACTAAACAGGACTTGATGGCTTTCAGTTTTCTTCCAGAGCAGAAATCACAGGCCACATCTTCAGGTCCAGCATAGCAGAGATCAGCAGGAGCAGCTTGGAGTCCAGTCTTCTTCAGCTGCTCCACTAAAGCTGCTAACATGGTGTTTTTCTTCAGAACGGGCCTCGGTGTGAAGGTCTCCCTGCACTGAGGGCAGCTGTGGATTCCTTTGTGATCCTCTTCATCCCAGAAGTTTTTAATACA
Organism: Fundulus heteroclitus; assembly: GCF_011125445.2. Taxonomy (NCBI): domain Eukaryota; kingdom Metazoa; phylum Chordata; class Actinopteri; order Cyprinodontiformes; family Fundulidae; genus Fundulus; species Fundulus heteroclitus. Next base: position 2,742,303 of record NW_023396835.1, on the reverse strand, counting down.
CTTCATACAGTAGCTGTGTCCACAGGGAATAGTCACCGGATCCTTCAGTAGATCCAGACAGATCGAACAGGAAAAGGTTTCTCGGTCCAGCTGGTTCTGCTCCATTTCTCCTCTCGGTCACAGTGACTGTGTGAGTTTCATTTCCTGAAAACAGAAACAGCTCTGAGCTCTGATCTAC